>NC_080381.1:101975158-102117531 GCF_014773155.1 Arachis stenosperma
AAGCAGCAGTCACGCTGCCAACGAGATGACCTTGGAGCTCAGAATAATCCTCCCGAGCACTGTCCAACTCCTCCCTCAGACGCATCACTCCCGATAAGTTGTAACATAACTATCTTTATGCATCAGAGCTGTGTCCTCAGCCAACCTCAGAGAAGCCGCCAATGAAAGGGAACTCGCCTTCTCATTCTCTTGATCCTTCTCTAACTTGGTCACCTTTAATTCGAGCTCCTCCTTCAGCCCCTTCATCCGGTCAAACTCTTGCTTTGCCTCCTCCATAAATGCCTTGGTGGTATGAGAGGGAGACTTTGAGCAGTCCGGTGTATAGCGGCCGCCATAAACGCCATCTGAACGTGACTCCGGGCCATAAATTCCAAATGATGGAGGATGGACATCGTCCATCGAAAGGGTACCATACGGCCCAATTTGTTGATCTATGAACTCGATGGCATTGAGTCAGGGGCATTAAGGTCGAAGGGCTCAACCGTTTTGCTTTTACTTGGAGGGGGCAGCAGATGGAACGGCAGAAGCAGGATGAGGATCCACCAAGCGGACCCGAGGTGTCGGAATCGCTTTCTTCACTATGGGGGAGCTCGGCACTGGTGGCTTCTCGCGCACTTGGGAGGACCCCTCCCCAGCTGCCTTGGCGGCAATGTTCCTAGCAGCAGTCGCCTTCTGCGCCCTCTTAAAAGCCTTCATGGATTCGTTATTTTTCATTGCCTCTGCAAAATAAAATAGAAGTCAAGCTACAAATGAACAAGTCGGAAATACAGCTACAAGTAAACATAAACAGATAGCAAAGATACCCAGCTCAGTTTGAAGAAGAGAAGGGTTGGTTAGAAATCTCTTTGTATCAAGATGGGGAGGCTGACCCCATCGCTCTTCCAAAACAGTCACAAAGGCCCGCTCAGCCTCATCCAACATGTCCCAAGAGTACCTAGCTAGAGACCCTCACATCCTTTTGCCATTCCAGTGGAAAGGCAGGCTCATCATTTTCGTCCAAAAAAAAGGGCTGAGCTCCTTCAACAGCTCGGACCTTGAAAAAGTAGTTTTTAAAATCACGGAATGACTCGTCAAACATGGAAAAGACCTTCTTTCCTTGGGTAGAGCGGAAGGAGACCCAAGCTGCCTTCTTTTTTACCACTCCGGGCTTAGTCAAAACAAACAGATAGAAAAAGAGATTGGGAAGCATGGATACCAAAACCATTGCACAACAATTAAAAAATCTTTATAAAACCCCAGGAATTAGGGTGAAGTTGAGAGGGGGCAATATTACAAGACCATAACAGGTCGGTTTCAAATTGAGTAAAAGGAAGAGTAATACCCAGCGGACCAAAGAAAAGTCATAAACATAAAAGAAAGGGCGGCCATCAACAACCCGAGTTGAAAAACAGACTCTCTCGTCAGAAGAAGGAGGGACAAGTTCATAGTTCTTCTCATCACCAGAATTGCTACAGACACTATGAAACTGCCTAAGTTGAGCACAAAACTCAGAATCAGCCAGCGAGACACACAGGAGAACCATGGAGTCCACCCAATCGGCCATACCGCAGGAACCTAGGAAGGCATCTCTACAACGTTATTTCGGGAAGACATGAGACCAACTAAATCCTACAAAAAAGAAAAGAAGAGTGGATTACTTAAAAACATCTCGGACACGGGTCAAAACATCTCAAAAGACGGATTGACCAAAAAAGGGAAAAAACCCCAAGACTCAAGAGAAGAAGTCTTGGAGCATCCCTTGGGGGTAGTAAACAAGAAGGGTCCTCAAAATTATTTCTACAAATCTACATCTCGGCACTCATCAGAATAAAGTCTAGAAAAGAAAGCAAAGGAAGCAAAAAAACGCAGGAAATCCACCCTTCTAACAGTTTTATCAGAAAAAGCATCGCTCCTACAGTTTACCAACACTATCGCTACAATCCATCAGAACACCAAAAAGACCAAAGGAAAAAACAGCAAAGGCACAAGCTTTTTAAAATCAAAACAAGGATCATCATCCAAAGCACAAACAGAAACAGCGGCAAAACTGCAAAAGAAAAAGATTCAAGCAAAACAAAAAGATTCGCACCGAAAAAGAGAAAAAACCATAGCATGCAACAGAGTCAAAGCACGATAAAAACAGAAAGATCCAAACTTTCTCCAAAAAAGGAAAACCCCATCGCAAAATCAGAAATAAACGAGGAAACACGAAATGGGACTAACCTGGAGAATAGAAGAAAACCTCGAAGAAAGCTGAAGAGCAGAAGCAACAAAGCTACCCCCTCGAAGTGGGAGAATGCAAAGACAGAAGAAGAAAATGTGGAATCAACCCTCTTCCGAAAAACGCAGTAGCAGAACAGACGTCACAAAAAAGAAACTACAAAACTCTGGGCAAGAAACAGAAAATGAGAAAGTAAAGGGAGGAGTTACGGAGAAGAAGTGAAAGAAGAGAAACTGTTTTTTGATTGAGAGATTCAAAATAAAAGCCAGGAGAAAACGGGGCAATTAATACCAATTAATGAAGGTACTAAACCCTTTCACGTTCCCAAAGCAAAGCGCTGATATAAAAATGCGCGCCCTTAGAAGAAAACGTTCAACATTCAAAGGATTCTACAAAAAAGAAGAAATCGACAAAATGCTTGAGTTCGGCTTCATCATGAAAGGATGAAGTCAAAAAATTTGACCTCAACAGAAAAACCGAGCTCAAGCAGGGGCACTGTTCATACCCTGGGTCGAGCTGTCCGACCTGGGATGTTCTACAGACAAAGCGACCGACCTCTTCACAAAGAGCTCAGACAAGTCATAGGAAGGCCCAAACAAAGGGCCCAAATAAGAGGAACACGTCCCAAATACTAAGGCGGCCCAAGCCTACAGAGAGAAGGGCGGTTCCCTCAAAGATAAAGATGACCTCGCTTAAAGATAAGATAAGATAACTAACTTATCTTATCCACAAGAAGGCCACATCTCACCATTATAAATACACTGGAGCACCCAGGTATAACTCATACTCTGATTCTACTCAATACCTGTTTAATACCCTTGCTAACTTAAGCATCGGAGTCCCTTGCAGGTACCCCCCACCCTTCGGTGACAAGGGATCAGCAGCATTCTCAGTTCCACAAGTCAGACACACCAGCTCCGGCTGCTACACACCTGCCAGACACGTCGGCTCCGACCAACGCAGAAGATCTCGTCCGAGATCGGCCTACAGTTTCAGGTAACCCTCGGAACACCCTTATCTCTATAGGCTTGGGCTGCCTTTGGATTTGGGTCGTGTTCCTCTATTTGGGCCCTTTTTAGGCTTTCCTGATAATTTGGCCGAGATCTTTGAGGAAAGGTCAGATTGTCCCCTGACCTGAAGAGGTCGGTCGTCTTATCAGTAGAACATCCCAGATCGGACTGCTCGACCCAGGGTATGAACAAGAGATTTCCGTAATCTCATTACTAATTTAAGTTTGCTGTTAGTTTGGTGTTTGTTTTATATTGCACATCTCTTAAAATTGCTAATAGGTTTTGTTCATACATTGGTTCGAGCTATAAATGACCGGGTTGGCCGACCTCTTAGAAGGTTGGCCCATGACCGACCTCTTAGAAGGTTGGCCCATGACCGACCTCTTGGAAGGTTGGGCCATTACCGACCTCTTCTCAAAGAGCTCGGCCAAATTGCCATAAAAGGCCCAAGTAGGCCCAAATCAAGGGACACAGCCCAAATCAAAAGGTAGCCAAGGCCTAGAAAGATAAAGGCAGTTCCCCTTAAAGATAAGATGACTTCACTCAAAGATAAGATAAGATAATTATCTTATCTCCAGAAAGGTCACTTCACACCATTATAAATACACTAGAGCACCCAAGTATAACTCATACTCTGATTCTACAAAAACCTGCTTAATACCCTTGCTAACTTAAGCATCGGAGCCCCTTGTAGGTACCACCACCCTCCGGTGACGAAGGATCAGTAGTATTGCTAGTCCAACAAGTCAGACACAACAGCTCCGGCCGCCACGCACAAACCGGACACGTCATCTCCGATCAGTACAGAAGATCTCATCCGAGATCGACCTACAGTTTCAGGTAACCCTCGAAACATTGGCGCCGTTGCCGGGGAACCTGGATGTCATCCCATCACCATGGCAGATAAACCATGACAACGACCACGATTCTGATCTAGGAAATAGGACGCAGCATAAAAATGCAGACGCCACCTCCAAAGACACACCCCAAAACAGGGGAGATAAGCAACCTCCAAACACAGAAATTCTAGAGGCTCTACAAGCTCAGCAGGATCGCCTCAAACAGTTCAAAAAAGAAGCTGAACATCAATGGGATGCCGAGAGAGACCTTCAGAGAGAAACAAGACGACGTCGAAAACTAAAGGACAAGCTCTTAAAGCACGAAGCCGATCTCAAAACCAAGACCGCTCGATCCAGTCATGAAGATAGCCCCCACAGAGATCAAGACCCATTCACCAAAGAAATCATAAAAGCTAAAGTCTCAAAAGACTTCAAAGCTCCCGACATAACCCCGTACGATGGAACATCAGATCCAAGCCATCATCTTAGCAATTTCAGAAGCAGAATGTATCTCACCGACGCCTCGGACGCTATTCGATGCAAAGCCTTCCCAACTACCTTAACAAAGACAACAATCAAGCAGTTCAACAGTTTGCCCCCTAGATCCATCACAAGTTTTGATGACTTAGACAAGAAATTTCTTGCTAGATTTTCAATCCAGAAAGACAAAGCCAAACATGCCCCAAAGCCTATTAGGGATCAAGTAAGGAGATCGGGAGAGTCTTCGCAACTACATGGAAAGATTCAACAAAGCATGTCTGTACATACAAAGTCTGCCAATAGAAGCAGCTGTCATGGGTCTCACCAATGGCCTACGAGAAGGACCTTTCAGCCACTCAATATCCAAGAAGCACCCAACATTTCTGAACGAGGTTCAAGAAAAGGTAGAAAATATATCAATATGGAGGAGAACTCCCGATTGCGAGACAGCTCAAAAATCGGATTCTCCTAACCCATCTCGGGATAAGGATACAGAAAAAAGAAGATCAACCCGGAGAGAAGCCTAGAAAATACCACAATTACAGCCCTCTTCGAGTGTCTCTTGTGGATGTTTACCGAGAAATATGCCACACTGAGAAAATCCCACCACCTCGCCCAATCAAAAGCAAAAAAGGGGGAGGAAGACAGAATATTGCAAGTACCACAGAATCTATGGACATTCTAACAAACGAGTGTTTCAACCTAAAAAAATGTCATAGAGAAGTTGGCAAGAGAAGGGCGATCAGATCGGTACTTAGCCAATAAAGCGGATGAACAAGAAAAAGAAGAAGGGACAAAGAGGTCGGACGAGTTGAAGGTCCACCTCACACCAAAGACGTCGGACAAGTTGAATGTCCACCTCACACTAAAAGAGGTCGGACGAGTTGAAGGTCCACCTCACATCGAAGAGGTCGGACGAGTTGAAGGTCCACCTCACACCAAAAGAGGTCGGACGAGTTGAAGGTCCACCTCACACCAAAGAGGTCGGACAAGTTGAAGGTCCACCTCACACCAAAGAGATTGGACGAGTTGAACGTTCACCTCACACCGAAGAGGTCGGACGAGTAGAATGTCTCACACCAAATAGGTCAGACGAGTTGAACGTCCACCTCACATCCCTGAGAGACATGTTCATAGAGGATTTGCAGGAGGAGGGATCTCCAAATCATCTCGCAAAAGATACCTCAAAGATGTATATTAAGGAAGGGAGAGAGGTTTGAAAAGGACAACGGAGTGCGAACAAGTCTTCTGAGATTTCAAAATATTCTTGGGGCAACCACCCATTCTTACCAAACCACAGGAAAGTGAAGAACTCATATTATACCTCACAGTGGGAAATCGGGCAATAGCCTCAGCACTAGTCAGAGAAAACGAAAGTGGGCAACAACCCGTCTACTTCATTAGCAAAGCTCTACAAGGGGCCGAACTAAACTATCAAAAGATAGAAAAAGTTCGCCTACACCCTCATACTCACTTCTCAATGACTCCACCCATACTTTCAAGCTCACACTATCAGGGTTCAGACCAACCAGCCCATAAAAGGCATCCTATAGAAAACAGACTTAGCTAGAAGAATCCTACAGTGGACAGTCGAGTTATCCGAATTCGATCTTCGACATAAAGCTTGGACAGCCATGAAATCACAGTATTCGGCCGACTTCATTACAGAGTACACTGACACCCCGGGAACTCCCACAAAATGGAATCTCTACGTGGACGACTCTTCAAGCAAAATCAGGAGTGGTGCAGGTGTAATTATAGAAAGCGATCAAGAAACCCAAATCGAGCTAAGCAACCAAGTTGAATACGAGGAACTATTGACTGGTTCAAAGCTTACCGTGTCCAGTGATTCACAAGTAGTCACCTCACAAATTGAAGGGAGCTACCAAGCTAAGTATCCTACCATGAAAAAATACCTCGGGTAATTCGGGGGACCCTGGACAAAACCAGAGAATAGCTCCGACAATTCTGGGGACCCTGGACAAAACCAGAAAATAGCTCGGACAATTCAGGGGATATGAGGTCCGACATATATCTCGGGAATAGAATGGCCGAGCTGTTGCCTTTTCAAAACAAGTCAGCACTAATAGCTCGGACAATTCGGGGGATATAAGGTCCGACATATACTTCGAAAATAGAATGCCCGAGCTGATGCACTTTCAAAACCAAGTCATCACCAACAGCTCGAACAATTCGGGGGATATGAGGTCAAATATTCCTACAGTAAGAAAAAGAAAAATGGGGTTACTACCAAACAACTCGGGCAAATAAGGAAGCAACTCGGACAATAACAACAAAACATCAAGTGTCAGATACAGCTGGAAAAGGGAAACCACAGGACTCACACGAAAGTCCAAGGGGACCCTTTGGAGGCAACAACAAAGCAAAAACCCAAATACAAAGTCAAAGCTTTACATTAAAAGCATGCTAACTTCCACATTGCCCCACTGAAGGAGCTCATCAGTGTAAACATCACCTTGGCCGTCTGCAAAGTGGGGACTCGACCTCCTCAAACCCCTTCCCTAAGGATCAGGACAAGTCAAGTTCCTCATTGTAAGGGTGGATTACTTCACAAAATAGATTAAGGCAGAGCTCCAAGCTAATGCCACTGCTCAAAGAAGTCAGAAATTCTGGTATAGAAACATTGTTACAAGGGTGGGGTTTCTTACTCCATCACCACAAACAATGACACTTAATTCATGGACACAGGTTTTAGGAAGTTGGTGGCTAACTCGAAAATAAAGCACCAATTCACATCCGTAGAACACCCACAAGCCAATGGACAAGCGGAAACTGCCAACAAAGTTACTAGCTGGGTTAAAATAAAGACTACAGGACGAAAAGGGAGTTTGGGCTGAAGAGCTCCCACAAGTCTTATGGGCGTATCGGACAACTCCACACTTCACCACGAGGGAATCACCCTTCTGATTGGCTTACGGAATGGAGGCAATGATCCAAGTAAAGATCGAAGAAAGATCCCTCAGAATGATCCTCTACAATGAAGAGGTCAACTCCCAATACCAAAGGGAAAAACTCGACCTACTTCCAGAAGTCCAAAAAAGAGCTCAGATTAGAGAAGAAGTGTTAAAGCAACAAATGGCCTCAAAATACAATCAGAGAGTAGTCCGGCGAAGCTTCGCCCACAATGATCTCATCCTAAATCCAAAATAATATCGGAGCAGGTCGATCAAGAGAAGGAAAGCTAGCAGCCAAAGGACCATACCAAGTTGTATGTTCAGAAATACTGGGGAAAGGTCACCACAAAGTGTCCGACCTCGAGGGGTGAGAGCTACCAAGGTCATGGCATGCCTGCAATCTAAGAAGGACACCAGGCCGAGATCTAAAAGATTGCCCGACCTAGAAGGGTAAGCACTAACATGTACACACTCTTATTCATATCTTCATTTTATTGTTTAAAATAAAGCAGATTCCCATAAACAAAAGTTATAAAAAGTAATCCCTAAAAGAGATCTGACAAAGGTCATAAAAAGAGGATTACTAGAAATAACTTATAAGGGACCGACGTGATGAAGTCGGCCTCCCACAAACAAAGTTATAAAAAGTAATCCCTAAAAGAGACCTGATAAAGGTTAAAAAAAGAGGATTACTAGAAATAACTTAGAAGGGACCGACGTGATGAAGTCGGCCTTCCACAAACAAAGTTATAAAAAGTAATACCTAAAAGAGACCTGATAAAGGTCCAAAAAAGAGGATTACTAGAAATAACTTAGAAGGGATCGACGTGATGAAGTCGGCTTCCCATAAGTAAAAGTTATAAAAAGTAATCCCTAAAAGAGATCTGACAAAGGTCCTAAAAAGAGGATTACTAGAAATAACTTAGAAGGGACTGACATGATGAAGTCGGCCCAAGCCGATCAAAGCGACAAAAAGTTATAAAAAGTAATCCATAAAAAGAGACCTGACAAGGTCTAAATAAAATGGATTACTAGAAATAACTTAGAAGGGACCAAGACGAAGAAGTCGACCAAGGCGATTAAAGCGACAGAGTTATAAAAAAGTAAATCCATAAAAAAGAGATCCAACGAGGTCCAAATAAAAATGGATTACTAGAAATAACTCGAGGAGATCCGACAAGAAAAATTGACCAACAGAAGGCGTGCGCTAAAAGGGACACAGCTTTTCCCAAAAAGCCACGACTCCACGACAAGGCTATCAAAATTGTTCAGACTGACTAAAAAGTGTTCTACGAAAACACTAAAAAGTCGTCGGACAAGTTAGCCCCAAGGACCACCTCGACCAAACAGAAAGTGGACGAAACCAGAAGTGATCAAAAGAGGTCGGACAACAAAGTACCAACACTCTACAAAGATCCACAAAAGGGACAAAGACATCTCGCAAACGGCCAGAGGAAGGCCAGGAATGCTTTGCTGAAAAGTACAAAGTCTTGAAAAAAGACACTACTTAAAAAGCAAGAGCAAAAATCAAAATGGCACTAAAAGGTCATCCAAACAAACTATAAAAGGGTTCCCCATCGGAACACTACCTAAAAAGTTGTTGGATTATGACTAAAAAGCCCGAACAGTAAAGACAAATAAGTCGGAAGAAGGCTAAAAAGTCCCCTCAACAAACTAAAAGGGGCAATACCAGACTTGCACAAGGAGAAACTACTCAAGAATCGACCAAAGTCAGGATGCTTGAGCACGACTTTCCCAAAGAGATCGAAGCTCTGAAAGCACAATCTCACGGAAAGGTCCGAACTCCAGTAGGGGCACTGTTCATACATCGGTTCGAGCTATAAAGGACTGGGTTGGCCGACCTCTTAGAAGGTTGGCCCATGACCGACCTCTTAGAAGGTTGGCCCGTTACCGACCTCTTCTCAAAGAGTTCGGCCAAATTGCCATAAGAGGCCCAAGCAGGCCCAAATGAAGGGACACAGCCCAAATTTAAAGGCAGCCAAGGCTTAGAAAGATAAAGGCGGTTCCCCTTAAAGATAAGATGACTTCACTCAATGATAAGATAAGATAACTATCTTATCTCCAGAAAGGTCACTCCACACCATTATAAATATACTGGAGCACCCAGATATAACTCATACTCTGATTCTACCAAAAACCTGCTTAATACCCTTGATAACTTAAGCATCGGAGCTCCTTACAGGTACCACCACCCTCTGGTGACGAAGGATCAGCAGCATTGCCAGTGAAACTAATCGGACACAACAGCTCCGGCTGCCCCGCACAAGCCAGACACATCATCTCTGATCAGTACAGAAGATCTCATCCGAGATCGACCTACAATGTCAAGTAAGCCTCGGAACAGGTTTGTTAAGAAAGACATAAAATAAAAATAAACTAACATACGCAATTTTGTTAGTACGAAAAGCTCATATGTAGTAAGTATTACTGAGTTTAAAGTATTATAGGGCTACTGTGAAGTAACACTTGACGACTGGCACAAAGGCCTATTCAAAAAAACAATACTCACGAATCCTTATCCATTCATGGTTTCTCATTTTCTTTCTTTTCATCATGCCTCCTGGTGCACGAAATTGCAATAACACTTTTGCAATCCCGCACAACTAACCAGCAAGTGCACTGGGTCGTCCAAGTAATACCTTGCGTGAGCAAGGGTCGATCCCACGGAGATTGTCGGCTTGAAGCAAGCTATGGTTATCTTGTAAATCTTAGTCAGGATATCAGGAATTATCAGGATTGATTGTAAAGAGCTAAAGAACATGAAAAAGGTACTTGTTTTGCAGTAATGGAGAATAGGTTGAGGTTTGGAGATGCTCCATCTTCTGAATCTCTGCTTTCCTACTATCTTCTTCTTCAAACACGCAAGTCTCCTTCCATGGCAAGCTGTGTGTAGGGTTTCACCGTTGTCAGTGGCTACCTCCCATCCTCTCAGTCAAAGCGATTGCATATGCTCTGTCACAGCATAGCGGAATTCATCTGTCGGTTCTCAATCAGGCCGGAATAGAATCCAGTGATCCTTTTGCGTCTGTCACTAACGCCCCGCCTTCAGGAGATTGAAGCACGTCACAGTCATTCAATCATTGAATCCTACTCAGAATACCACAGACAAGGTTTAGACCTTCCGGATTCTCTTGAATGCCGCCATCAGTTCTAGCTTATACCACGAAGATTCCGATTAAAGAATCCAAGAGATAACTACTTAATCTAAGGTAGAACGGAGGTGGTTGTCAGTCACACGTTCATGGTTGAGAATGATGATGATTGTCACTGATCATCACATTCATCCGGATTAAGAACAAGTATTATCTTAGAATGGAAGCAAGCATGATTGAATGAGAAACAGTAGTAATTGCATTAATCCATCAAGACACAGCAGAGCTCCTCACCCCCAACCATGGGGTTTAGAGGCTCATGCTGTGGAAAGTACACAATGAAACGTCTAAAATGTTATGAGGTCATAAGGTCCGGATACAATGTCAAAAGATCCTATTAATAGTAAACTAGTGTCCTAAGGTTTACAGAAATGAGTAAATGACATAAAAATCCACTTCCGGGCCCACTTGGTGTGTGCTTGGGCTGAGCAATGAAGGAATTTCGTGTAGAGACCTTTTCTGGAGTTAAACGCCAGCTTTCATGCCAGTTTGGGCGTTTAACTCCAAATTTTATGCCAGTTCCGGCGTTTAACGCTGGAATTTCTGTAGGTGACTTTGAGCGCCGGTTTGGGCCATCAAATCTTGGGCAAAGTATGGGCTATTATATATTGCTGGAAAGCCCAGGATGTCTACTTTCCAATGCCGTTGAGAGCGCGCCAATTGGGCTTCTGTAGCTCCAGAAAATCCACTTCGAGTGCAGGGAGGTCAGAATCCAACAACATCTGCAGTCCTTTTCAGTCTCTGGATCAGATTTTGCTCAGGACCCTCAATTTCAGTCAGAAAATACCTGAAATCACAGAAAAACACAGAAACTCATAGTAAAGTCCAGAAAAGTGAATTTTAATTAAAAACTAATAAAAATATACTAAAAACTAACTAAAAGATACTAAAAACATACTAAAAACAATGCCAAAAAGCATACAAATTATCCGCTCATCACAACACCAAACTTAAATTGTTGCTTGTCTCCAAGCAACTGAAAATCAAAATAGGATAAAAAGAAGAGAATATACTATAGACTCCAAAATATCAAAGAAACATAGCTCCAATTAGATGAGCGGGACTAGTAGCTTTTTGCCTCCGAACAGTTTTGGCATCTCACTCTATCCTTTGAAGTTCAGAATGATTGGCATCTATAAGAACTCAGAACTCAGATAGTGTTATTGATTCTCCTAGTTAAGTATATTGATTCTTGAACATAGCCAGTATATGAGTCTTGGCTGTGGCCCAAAGCACTCTGTCTTCCAGTATTACCACCGGATACATACATGCCACAGACACATAATTGGGTGAACCTTTTAGATTGTGACTCAGCTTTGCTAAAGTCCCCAATTAGAGGTGTCCAGGGTTCTTAAGCACACTCTTTTTTTTTTTTTTTTTGCTTTGGTTCACAACTTTATTTCTTTCTTTTTCTTTTTCTCTCTTTTTTTTTTCGAAAATTTTCTCTCCCCTTTTTTTTTCACTGCTTTTTCTTGCTTCAAGAATCAATTTGATGATTTTTCAGATCCTCAACAACAGTTCTCTTTCTCCTCATTCTTTCAAGAGCCAACAATTTTAACATTCTTAAAACAACAAATTCAAGAGACATATGCACTGTTCAAGCATTCATTCAGAAAACAAAAAGTATTGTCACCACATCAAGCTAATTCAACTAGTTTCAGAGATAAATTTCGAAACCCTGTACTTCTTGTTCTTTTGTGATTAAAGCATTTTTCTTTTAAGAGAGGTGATGGATTCATAGGACATTCATAGCTTTAAGGCATAAATTTTATTAATTATGAACTAAGAACAAGACTTAAATATAGATATAAGATGAGACTAAAATAATAAAAATAGAAAACAAAGAAACGCAAAAATAGGCTCCTAATGATAGAGGTTTTCACAGAGTTAGGACTCAACAACCTTGATTTTGAGAAGTGGATGCTCCCTCAGCTTGAGAGGAGAGCTTTTGGCGTTTCATCTCTTGAATTTCACGCCCCTGCTTCTCTTGTTCCTTCAGCAATTTGCAGAGCATGCAGTTATGATTCTGCTGTTCTTCCTTCAGTTGCTCTATAGTCTCTTGCAACTTGGTGATAGATGCTTCTAGGCTGGACCAGTAGTCAATTCTTGGGAATTCAGGGAGGAATTCCTGCGCCCTCCTCTTGATGGAGTTGTCTTACACTTGTCCTTCCATTGACTTTTTGGTGATTGGATGCTCAATGGGTATGAACTCATCTATTCCCATCTTCACCCCAGCCTCTTTACAGAGCAAGGAGATCAAGCTTGGGTAAGCCAATTTGGCTTCAGTGGAATTCTTATTTGCAATTGTGTAGATCTCACAAGCAATCACATGATGCACCTCCACTTCTCTTCCAAGCATAATGCAATGAATCATCACTGCTCTCTTGATGGTGACCTCAGAACGGTTGTTAGTGGGTAATATGGAACGCCCAATAAAGTCTAGCCAACCTCTTGCAATTGGTTTGAGGTCTCCCCTCTTGAGTTGGTTTGGGACACCCTTAGAATTGGTTATCCACTTAGTTCCAGGGAGGCATATGTCCTCTAGAACTTGATCCAACCCCTTATCTACTCTCACCATCCTCCTATTAAAGGAATCAGGATCATCTTGCAGTTGAGGCAACTTGAAGATTTCTCTTATTTTGTCCAGATGGAAGTATATAACTTTCCCTCTGACCATGGTTCTATAGGTATGGTAAGCAGTTCCAGTCATTCTCTGCTTATCTGTTAGCCACAGATTTGAGTAGAATTCCTGAACCATGTTCCTTCCAACCTTTGTCTCAGGATTGGTTAGAACTTCCCATCCTCTGTTTCGAATTTGCTCTTGGATCCCCGGATATTCATCTTCTTTCAGATCAAATTTCACTTCCGGGATCACTGACCTCAGACCCATTATTTTGTGATAATGGTCTTCATGTTCTTTAGTTAAGAACTTCTCTTGATTCCAAAGATTCTTTGGATTATTCTCTTTCTTGCCTCTTAAATTGGTTTGTTTTCCCTTAGGAGCCATGATATTGATGAATCTTGGCTTAGTGATCACGGAAAAGCACACCAAACTTAGAGGTTTGCTTGTCCTCAAGCAAAAGAAAAGAAAGAGAGAGAGAGAAAGAGGAAATTCGAATGGTGTGGGTAAAGGGGGTTCCAAACGTGAATTTATAAGGGAGGGGAGAAGAGATTTCGAAAAAATAAAAATTTGAAAGGAGATTTGAGAAGATATGAAAAGAAATTGAGAAAAGGGTGAGTTTTTGAAGAAGATTTGTGATTAATTTGAAATAGATTTGAAGAATGGTTTTGATTTGTGAAGATTTGAAAGTGAATGATGAAAGGTTGAAGTGCATTTATGTAGAAGAGTATGTTTAAAAAGAGGAAAGTTTGAAAAAATTTGAGTTGAAAACAAAAATGTGGTCCCCCCACCTTTCTGGCGTTAAACGCCCAGAATGGCACCCATTCTGGCGTTTAACGCCCATTTGCTACCCCTTTTGGGCGTTTAACGCCCAGCCAGGTGCCCTGGCTGGCGTTAAACGCCAGAAATCCTTTATCACTGGGCGTTTTTCCAAAACGCCCAGGATGCTGCACACCTGGCGTTAAACGCCCAGAATGGTGCCCATTCTGGCGTTTAACGCCCAAAATGGTACCATTACGGGCGTTAAACGCCCAGAATGGTGCCCATTCTGGCGTTTAACGCCCAAAATGCCCCTTATTGGCGTTTTTTCGCCAATAAGCTCATTTTCTCTGCTTTTTGAGCTGAATCCTTCTGTAACTCTGTGAATTCCTTCATTTTTGATACTTGCCTCTGTAAGAACAATTCATACAACTTTCTAATGACTGGGTTGCCTCCCAGCAAGCGCTTCTTTACTGTCTTTAGCTGGACTTTTACTGAGAATCACTCAAGCCTCAGTTTTGAGCATTCCTGCTCAAAATTTCCTTCAAGATAGTGCTTGATTCTCTGTCCATTTACAATGAACTTTCTGTCAGAATCAGTATCCTGAAGCTCAACATATCCATATGGTGAGACTCCTGTAATCACATACGGACCCCTCCACCGGGATTTGAGTTTTCCTGGAAACAGTTTGAGCCTTGAGTTGAAGAGCAGAACTTTTTGTCCTGGCTCAAAGACTCTGGTTGACAACTTCTTGTCATGCCATTTCTTTGCCTTTTCCTTATAAATTTTTGCATTTTCAAAGGCATTGAGTCTGAACTCCTCTAGCTCATTTAGCTGGAGCAATCTTTTTTCACCAGCTAACTGTGCATCCATGTTTAGGAATCTGGTTGCCCAGTAGGCTTTGTGTTCCAGTTCCACAGGCAAATGACAGGCCTTCCCATACACCAATTGGTATGGAGAGGTTCCTATAGGAGTCTTGAATGCTGTTCTGTATGCCCACAGAGCATCATCCAAGCTCTTTGCCCAATCCTTTCTTCGGGCTATCACAGTCCGTTCTAGGATTCTTTTTAGCTCTCTGTTAGAGACTTCAGCTTGCCCATTTGTCTGTGGATGATACGGAGTTGCCACCTTATGGCTGATTCCATATCTAACCATAGCAGAGTATAGCTGTTTATTGCAGAAATGAGTGCCCCCATCACTGATTAGCACTCTGGGAACGCCAAACCTGCTGAAAATGTTTTTCTGGAGGAATTTCAGTACGGTTTTGGTATCATTAGTGGGTGTAGCAATTGCTTCTACCCACTTAGATACATAGTCCACTGCCACCAGAATATAAGTGTTTGAGTATGATGGTGGGAATGGTCCCATGAAGTCAATTCCCCATACATCAAACAATTCTATCTCTAATATCCCTTGTTGAGGCATGGCATATCCGTGAGGCAGGTTACCAGCTCTTTGGCAACTGTCACAGTTACGCACAAACTCTCGGGAATCTTTATAGAGAGTAGGCCAGTAGAAGTCGCACTGGAGAACTTTAGTGGCTGTTCGCTCACTTCCAAAATGTCCCCCATACTGTGATCCATGGCAGTGCCATAGGATCCTTTGTGCTTCTTCTCTGGGTACACACCTGCGGATCACTCCGTCAGCACATCTCTTAAAGAGATATGGTTCATCCCAAAGGTAGTACTTGGCATCTGAAATTAGTTTCTTTCTCTGCATATAACTGTACTCTTTGGGTATGAACCTCACAGCTTTATAGTTTGCAATATCTGCAAACCATGGAGCTTCCTGAATGGCAAAGAGTTGCTCATCTGGGAAAGTCTCAGAGATCTCAGTAGAAGGGAGGGACGTCCCAGCTACTGGGTCTATCCGGGACAGATGATCAGCCACTTGGTTCTCTGTCCCTTTTCTGTCTCTTATTTCTATATCAAACTCTTGCAGAAGCAACACCCATCTTATAAGCCTGGGTTTGAATCCTGCTTTGTGAGTAAGTATTTAAGAGCAGCATGGTCAGTGTACACAATCACCTTTGATCCCACTAAGTAGGATCTAAACTTGTCAATGGCATAGACCACTGCAAGCAACTCTTTTTCTGTGGTTGTGTAATTCTTCTGTGCATCATTTAGAACATGGCTAGCATAATAAATGACATGCAGAAGTTTGTTATGCCTTTGTCCCAACACTGCACCAATGGCATGATCACTGGCATCACACATTAATTCAAATGGTAATGCCCAATCTGGTGCAGAGATGACTGGTGCTGTGACCAGCTTAGCTTTCAGGGTCTCAAATGCCTGCAAACACTGTGTGTTAAACACAAATGGCGTGTCAGCAGCTAACAGGTTACTCAAAGGTTTAGCAATTTTCGAAAAATCCTTGATAAACCTTCTATAGAATCCTGCATGCCCCAGAAAGCTTCTGATTGCCTTAACATTGGCAGGTGGTGGTAATTTTTCAATTACCTCTACCTTTGCCTTATCCACCTCTATTCCCCTGCTTGAAATTTTGTGCCCAAGGACAATTCCTTCAGTCACCATAAAGTGACATTTCTCCCAGTTTAAAACTAGGTTAGTCTCTTGGCATCTTTTCAGGACAAGTGATAGGTGGTTAAGACAGGAGCTGAATGAGTCTCCATATACTGAGAAGTCGTCCATGAAGACTTCCAGGAATTTCTCTACCATATCTGAGAAGATAGAGAGCATGCACCTCTGAAAGGTTGCAGGTGCATTGCACAGACCAAAAGGCATCCTTCTGTAGGCAAACACGCCAAAAGGGCAAGTGAATGCTGTCTTTTCTTGGTCCTGAGGATCTACTGCAATTTGGTTGTAGCCTGAATAGCCATCCAAAAAGCAGTAATAATCATGACCAGCTAGTCTTTCTAGCATTTGGTCTATGAATGGTAAAGGAAAATGATCCTTTCTGGTGGCTGTATTGAGCCTTCTGTAGTCAATACACATGCGCCACCCTGTGACTGTTCTTGTAGGAACCAGTTCATTTTTTTCATTATGAACCACTGTCATGCCTCCCTTTTTGGGAACAACTTGGACAGGGCTCACCCAGGGGCTATCAGAAATAGGATAAATAATCCCAGCCTCTAGTAATTTAGTGACCTCTTTCTGCACCACCTCCTTCATGGCAGGATTTAGCCTCCTCTGTGGTTGAACCACTGGTTTGGCATTATCCTCCAACAAGATTTTGTGCATGCATCTAGCTGGACTAATGCCCTTGAGATCACTTATGGACCACCCAAGAGCTGTCTTGTGTGTCCTTAGCACTTTAATCAGTGCTTCCTCTTCCTGTGGATTTAAAGCAGAGCTTATAATCACTGGAAAAGTGTCACCCTCTCCCAGAAATGCATATTTCAGGGATGATGGTAGTGGTTTGAGTTCAGGCTTAGGAGGCTTATCCTCCTCCTGAGGAATTTTCGAAAATTCCTTTGCCTCCTCTGGCTCTTCCTGATCAGTTTGAGCATCTTTGAAGATGTCCTCAAGCTCTGATTCTAGGCTTTCAGCCATATTGATCTCTTCTACCAGAGAGTCAATAATGTCAGCGCCCATGCAGTCATTTGGTGTGTCTGGATGCTGCATAGCTTTTACAGCATTCAACTTGAACTCATCCTCATTGACTCTCAAGGTTACTTCCCCCTTTTGTACATCAATGAGAGTTCGTCCAGTTGCTAGGAAAGGTCTTCCTAGAATGAGAGTTGCACTCTTGTGCTCCTCCATTTCCAGCACCACAAAGTCAGTTGGAAAGGCAAATGGCCCAACTTTGACAATCATGTCCTCTATTATGCCTGATGGGTGTTTAATGGAGCCATCAGCAAGTTGGAGGCATATCCTGGTTGGTTTGACTTCTCCAATCAACCCAAGCTTTCTGATAGTGGATGCAGGTATTAGATTGATGCTTGCTCCAAGATCACATAAAGCTATCTTGGTGCAAGTGCCTTCTAATGTGCATGGTATCAGAAAGCTTCCAGGATCTTGAAGCTTTTCTGGTAAGCTTTTCAGAATGACTGCACTGCATTCTTCAGTGAGAAATACTTTTTCAGTTTCTCTCCAATCCTTCTTATGACTTAAGATTTCCTTCATGAACTTAGCATAAGAAGGTATTTGCTCAAGTGCTTCTGCAAACGGAATCTTTATTTCAAGAGTCCTTAAATAGTCTGCAAAGCGGGCAAATTGCTTATCCTGTTCTGCTTTGTGGAGTTTCTGAGGATAAGGCATCTTGGCTTGATATTCTTCAACCTTAGATGCTGCAGGTTTATTCCTTACAGAAGTGGTTGAAGAAGCCTTGTTAGAGGGATTACTGTCAGCACTCTCAGGTGTCTGATTTTCCCTTGGCGTTTAGACGCCAGGATTGGGTGGAAAATGGGCGTTTAACGCCAACTTTTCCCCCTTTTCTGGCGTTTGAACGCCAGAACTGGGCAAGGAATGGGCGTTTAACGCCAGCTTTCCTTCCCTTTCTGGCGTTTGAACGCCAATATTCCTCTCTGGGCTCTTACTGTCCTCAGAGGGATTTTGAACAGAGGTTTGGTTGTCCTCTGTCACTTGTTCCTTGTTTGGCTTTTTACTCTTTTGAACAGTGTTATTCAAGGTCTTTCCACTCCTCAATTGAACTGCTTGACACTCCTCTGTTATTTGTTTAGATATTTGCTGTTTTGCTTGATTCAACTGTAGTTCTATGCTCTTATTAGCAACTTTAGTTTCATGGAGCATCTCTTTAAATTCTGCTAACTGTTCTGTCATCAGGAGCAATTGTTGATTAAGCTCATTCATCTGTTCTTGAGGATTAGGATCAGTGACTAATGCCATGACTTCCTCCTTTGGAACGAACTCATTGCTAGAATACAAGTATTGGTTTCTAGCAACAGTGTCTATAAGCTCTTGAGCTTCTTCAATTGTCTTCCTCATGTGTATAGATCCACCAGCTGAGTGGTCTAAAGACATCTGAGCTTTTTCTGTAAGCCCATAGTAGAAAATGTCTAACTGGACCCACTCTGAAAACATTTCAGAGGGACATTTCCTTAGCATACCTCTATACCTCTCCCAGGCATTATAAAGGGATTCATTATCCTCTTG
Source organism: Arachis stenosperma (assembly GCF_014773155.1). Classification (NCBI taxonomy): domain Eukaryota; kingdom Viridiplantae; phylum Streptophyta; class Magnoliopsida; order Fabales; family Fabaceae; genus Arachis; species Arachis stenosperma. The sequence continues at coordinate 101,994,233 of NC_080381.1, forward strand.
TTTAAAGCCTTGGATGTCCAGCCTTAGCTGTGTCATCCTCTTTGGAGGGTAAAAATGATTCAGGAATTTGTCTGATAGCTGTTTTCATGTCTTTATGCTTGCTGTAGGTTGGTTGTTCAACCACCTTTTAGCTTGATCCTTTACAGCAAATGGAAACAGTAATAGTCTATAGACATCCTGATCTACCTCTTTATCATGTACTGTGTCAGCAATTTGTAAAAATTGTGCCAGAAACTCAGTAGGTTCTTCCTGTGGAAGACCGGAATACTGGCAATTTTGCTGCACTATGATAATGAGTTGAGGGTTTAGCTCAAAGCTGCTTGCTTTGATGGGAGGTGTACAGATGCTACTCCTATATGCAGCTGTAATGGGGTTAGCATATGACCCCAGAGTCCTCTTGGACTGATTAATTCCACTTAAGTCCATAATGGACAAAAGGGAAATGATGATGATTGCAAAGAGATAAATTTTGTTTATTTTTATTTTTATTTATTTTTTTTTGGAATAACCGAAAAATATAAAATTAAAATAAAATAAAGGAAAATTAAAATGAAAATTCGAAAATCAAAAGAGAATAAGATCAAAGTCAATTGAGAACTGAATCAATTAGTAAAAAAAAGATTTTGAAAACAGCAATTACAAAGATATGATTGAAAAATTTTTATGAAAAAGATTTGATTTTTAAAAAGAGGAAGGAGAAAAACACAAAAAGACACCAAACTTAAAATTTTTAGAAAATCAAACACACAGTTTTCGAAAATTTTTAAGGGAAACACAAAGAGGACACCAAACTTAGAATTTTTATAAATCAAAAAGGGACTAAGAACATGCAAAATTCGAAAATTAAAAGAAAAACAAAAGCATGCAATTGACACCAAACTTAAAATATGAAACTAGACCCAACTAAAAGACTCTAAACCAACAAAAATAAAACAGTCCTAATCTAAGCAACAAGATAAGCCGTCAGTTGTCCAAACTCGAACAATCCCCGGCAACGGCGCCAAAAACTTGGTGCACGAAATTGCAATAACACTTTTGCAATCCTGCACAACTAACCAGCAAGTGCACTGGGTCGTCCAAGTAATACCTTGCGTGAGCAAGGGTCGATCCCACGGAGATTGTCGGCTTGAAGCAAGCTATGGTTATCTTATAAATCTTAGTCAGGATATCAGGAATTATCAGGATTGATTGTAAAGAGCTAAAGAACATGAAAAAGGTACTTGTTTTGCAGTAATGGAGAATAGGTTGAGGTTTGGAGATGCTCCATCTTCTGAATCTCTGCTTTCCTACTATCTTCTTCTTCAAACACGCAGGTCTCCTTCCATGGCAAGCTGTGTGTAGGGTTTCACCGTTGTCAGTGGCTACCTCCCATCCTCTCAGTGAAAGCGATTGCATATGCTCTGTCACAGCATAGCGGAATTCATCTGTCGGTTCTCAATCAGGCCGGAATAGAATCCAGTGATCCTTTTGCGTCTGTCACTAACGCCCCGCCTTCAGGAGATTGAAGCATGTCACAGTCATTCAATCATTGAATCCTACTCAGAATACCACAGACAAGGTTTAGACCTTCCGGATTCTCTTGAATGCCGCCATCAGTTCTAGCTTATACCACGAAGATTCCGATTAAAGAATCCAAGAGATAACTACTTAATCTAAGGTAGAACGGAGGTGGTTGTCAGTCACACGTTCATGGTTGAGAATGATGATGATTGTCACTGATCATCACATTCATCCGGATTAAGAACAAGTATTATCTTAGAATGGAAGCAAGCATGATTGAATGAGAAACAGTAGTAATTGCATTAATCCATCAAGACACAGCAGAGCTCCTCACCCCCAACCATGGGGTTTAGAGGCTCATGCTGTGGAAAGTACACAATGAAACGTCTAAAATGTTATGAGGTCATAAGGTCCGGATACAATGTCAAAAGATCCTATTAATAGTAAACTAGTGTCCTAAGGTTTACAGAAATGAGTAAATGACATAAAAATCCACTTCCGGGCCCACTTGGTGTGTGCTTGGGCTGAGCAATGAAGGAATTTCGTGTAGAGACCTTTTCTGGAGTTAAACGCCAGCTTTCATGCCAGTTTGGGCGTTTAACTCCAAATTTTATGCCAGTTCCGGCGTTTAACGCTAGAATTTCTGTAGGTGACTTTGAGCGCCGGTTTGGGCCATCGAATCTTGGGCAAAGTATGGACTATTATATATTGCTGGAAAGCCCAAGATGTCTACTTTCCAATGCCGTTGAGAGCGCGCCAATTGGGCTTCTGTAGCTCCAGAAAATCCACTTCGAGTGCAGGGAGGTCAGAATCTAACAGCATCTGCAGTCCTTTTCAGTCTCTGGATCAGATTTTTGCTCAGGACCCTCAATTTCAGTCAGAAAATACCTGAAATCACAGAAAAACACACAAACTCATAGTAAAGTCCAGAAAAGTAAATTTTAATTAAAAACTAATAAAAATATACTAAAAACTAACTAAAAGATACTAAAAACATACTAAAAACAATGCCAAAAAGCATACAAATTATCCGCTCATCACCTCCGCATCACCTTATAAATACACATACCTTTGCATCACCAAATAACTAAGCATACCTCCGCATCACCATATTACTAAACATATCTCTGCATCCCCTTTTAAATTTAAGTCTTCCTATGGACAACTTACATTCTTACTCATTTTCCCAACTTGTCTAGACTAATGCCTTCTTGGCGACCAATCTTCTATTTAATAATTAATATAACAAACGAACTCAGATTTGTGCAAACTTTATGTCCACGCATTTGTATTTAACTTAAGTTTCATTTGGTTTAAGTTTCAGAGCATTATCATTTTCAGAACAAAATTTATTCCTATTCTATTTTGAGGGGTTTCTATTTGGTTAACCAGTGAACCGGTTAACTTCCAAAGCACATAACTAATTTTCTAGAATAGCCATGGCTCTGAAATTTTCACTGAATGAATAAGACACCATAGGATTTCATTTGGTTTTGGTTTCATCACAAAAACTTTTCTGCCTTAGGAGATATCCATCAAGGAATTTACTACTCTAAGTTTGTAAATCCTGTTTAGCCTTTAATGAGCAATAAAATGTTAAAGCCTATAACCTCTAATCGATAGCTTTTAAAATTTTGAACTTTCGAGGGAACAAAATATACATCAAAACAGTTCTATCAAAACTAGCTGCACTCAATTTGGAGTTTAATATCAATACCAGTAACTCAAACAAGTTACTGGAATTATCAACGAGTTTCAAAAATTGCATGTTAATAAAATAGTGAACCTTCCACATTGTAAATTGCGTATTTAATTCTATAATAATGGGAATACCCCGAAATTTGGACACACTGTTATTAACATGCCAATCTTTCGACTATCTTTGGTTTCAACCCAAAACCCATCAGAATCAAAAGTTGTGTAGGTTAAAATTTACTATTGGATTAATTCAAAAACAGACTTTTCAACAGAAACAATTTACTTTCAAACATTTTTTATCTTCTAACCTACTCATCAGAAAATTCTGAAATCTTGAGAGGATGATCTAATCTCATAAAAAATTACTAGGGAATTATTATAGAATTTTTGAGTGGCTAGAATTTTCCCAGAAATTCGCGCAAGTCGCTGCTTATGTTCGCAGAATTTGGCTTTGGTTCTGACTAACCATTTTGGTTTCCTAAGCTTCTTTTCATCTCTTAATCATCTTCATTATTGTTAAACACAAACTAACATCATAGCTAGCAGCAATTACTCATTTCATCATCAACAAACATCATTCACATAAATATAAACATACAATTACCCTAATCTAACCCTACCTCGATGGAATTCATCCTTGCTCAAGAAATCAGTTCTAGCTTTCCCTAACTCCTTCGGTCAACTTTACTTCAAACTTTGGCCAGTTTTTCCTTCACTTTGTCTTGCTTTCCTTGCTTAGCTTGATCATCTCCATGAAGGTGTGTAGCTAGAGGCTTGAGAAATCATGTGGATGTGGTGAAGATTGGAAGAACTTATTTCTCTTCTTCGGTCACTCTCACTCTTGGACTCCTCTTTTCCCCCAATTCCCATCTCATCTCTTCTTCTTTTTTTTGTTCACACTGAATACTTAACATGACTTATATAAAGAATGATCTGATGATAAAAGGCTGGATGATTAAAAAGTGGTCTGGTTCGGTAACAACAATCAAGGGAAGACACTTGTCTAAGTGCATGTGTTCCATCATTAATTACTTCCTATGATTCATCACCTTTGGCTAATATATGGAGGAGGTTCAGCCAAGCAAAAGAGAAGAGAGAGAGTGTGGTTTAATTGTGATTATGTGGCTAATCTAGAGAGAGTAGTTTGGTCAAGGAAAATTTGGTTCGGTTTAAGTTCGGTTAGATTTTAATTAGGCTAAGTAATTCGGTTTTTTATTTTTCTTCTAGATAATATTTCTAGTGGCTTCATGGATTTATATTAAAGGTTTGGCCAAATTGCCAAAGAGGAGAAAGGAAACGATTCAATAATTAAACTGTAAGATTACTGTTTTCAAACCGTATCGGTTTAAACAACCAGCAATTGAGAAATCAACAGCAGAGAATATCCCGAATCTGAATCAAATTTAGAATATTTGGCTAAGCTAAAATTGTTAAGAATATCTAGTAGTAAAGATTCCATTGATGAATTTAACTCGTCAGTCAAATTCATAGTTATTGGTACAGTTTTTGGATTAGGACACCCTTTTATCTTTCACGGTATACCTATTCTTTTCACTTACCAAGCCTAAATCCGCCTTATTATTTTATGATGAGGTGATTCTCAGATATTTATTGAATTTCTCATCACAGAATTTCTGAGAATAACTATGTGGAGAATCGGGGTGTTATATCCCACCCACCTTACAAAAAAAGGTGATATGGATGTTCCTTTCCCCTTTGAATTCTGTTTTCAAGGAAACATGCATGAACATGTATTTTCTTGATGTTCTTCCTTAGATCTCTTGCTTAGCTTGACTTGTGAGCCAAGAATCTTCAATTATTAGAACGTTTACGGTGAGTGATGAGCGGATAATTTATACACTTTTTGGCATTGTTTTTAGTATATTTTTAGTATGTTTTAGTTAGTTTTTAGTATATTTTTATTAGTTTTTAGTTAAAATTCACTTTTTTGGACTTTACTATGAGTTTGTGTGTTTGTCTATGATTTCAGGTATTTTCTGGCTGAAATTGAGGGACCTGAGCAAAAATCTGATTCAGAGACTGAAAAGGACTGCAGATGCTGTTGGATTCAGACCTCCCTGCACTCGAAGTAGATTTTCTGGAGCTACAGAAGCCCAATTGGCGCGTTCTCAATGGCGTTGGAAAGTAAACATCCTAGGCTTTCAAGCAATGTATAATAGTTCATACTTTGTCCGAGATTTGATGGCCCAAACCGGTGTTCCAAATCAGCTCAAAACTGCCTAGTGTTAAACGCCGGAACTGGCACAAGAATGGGAGTTAAACGCCCAAACTGGCATAAAAACTGGCGTTTAACTCCAAGAAAAGTCTCTACACGAAAATGCTTCAATGCTCAGCCCAAGAACACACCAAGTGGGCCTGGAAGTGGATTTTTCTGTCATTTACTCATTTCTGTAAACCCTAGGCTACTAGTTCTCTACAAATATGACCTTTTACTATTGTATTTTCATCTTCGGACATCTAGTTCTTAGATCAGATCTTGGTTTTTCTGGTTCTCTCTCTGGGGCCGAAGCCAATGATCACTTTTGTTCTTATGTATTTTCAACGGTGGAGTTTCTACACACCATAGATTAAGGTGTGGAGCTCTGCTGTACCTCGAGTATTAATGCAATTACTATTGTTCTACTATTCAATTCAGCTTGTTCTTATTCCAAGATATTCATTCGCACTCAAGAACTTGATGAATGTGATGATTATGTGACGCTCATCATCATTCTCACTCATGAACGCGTGCCTGACAACCACTCCCGTTCTACAAGCAAACAAGGCTTGAATGTTTATCTCTTGGATTCCTTAATCGGAATCTTCGTGGTATAAGCTAGAATTGATAGCGGCAGTCAAGAGAATTCGGAAGGTCTAAACCTTGTCTGTGGTATTCTGGGTAGGATTCAATAATTGAATGACTGTGACGAGCTTCAAACTCCTGAAGGCTGGGCGTTAGTGACAGACGCAAAAGAATCAACGGATTCTATTCCAACCTGATTGAGAACCGACAGATGATTAGCCGTGCCGTGACAGGGTGCGTTGAACATTTTCACTGAGAGGACGGGACTGTAGCCACTGACAATGGTGATGCCCAACATACAGCTTGCTATGGAAAGGAGTAAGAAGGATTGGATGAAGACAGTAGGAAAGCAGAGAGACGGAAGGGACAAAGCATCTCCATTCGCTTATCTGAAATTCTCACCAATGAATTACATAAGTATCTCTATCTTTATACTTTATTCATATATCATCTATAACCATTTGAATCTGCCTGACTAAGATTTACAAGGTGACCATAGCTTGCTTCATACCAACAATCTCCGTGGGATCGACCCTTACTCGCGTAAGGTTTATTACTTGGACGACCCAGTGCACTTGCTGGTTAGTTGTGCGAAGTTGTGTTTATGCCATGGTATTGAACACCAAGTTTTTGGAGCTATTACCGGGGACTGTTTGAGTTGTGAAAAGAATGGATCACAATTTCGTGCACCAAGTTTTTGGCGCCGTTGCTGGGGATTGTTTCGAGTATGGACAACTGACGGTTCATCTTGTTGCTTAGATTAGGTAATTTTCAGAATTCTTAAGAATGAATTCTAGTGTTTCAAGGTAATGTTCTTATCATCACCAAAGCTGATTGATTCTCATCAATTTAGCTCTTGAATGTAATGTCCTGCTGAAGCTTGGCTAGCCATGTCTAATTCCTTTAGACTGAAGCTTTAGACTAACATTGCATGATTCCTGGAATTCTCATTAAGAATTTTGATATCTTTACTTTCTTTTCCACTTAATTTTCGAAAAATCCAAAAAAATTACAAAATCATAAAAACTAAAAATATTGTATATTTCTTGTTTGAGTCTAGTGTCTCATTTTAAGTTTGGTGTCAATTGCATGTTTCTGTTCTTCTTGCATTTTTCGAATTCATGCATGTGTCTTCATTAATCTTCAAGTTGTTCTTGATGATTTCCTTGCTCTGATCTTTGAATTCTCTTGACTTGAGTGTTTTGTTATTTGTCATATGCATTCTCATTTTGTTATTGTCAGTAGTATACAAACTGCTAAGTTTGGTGTCTTGCATGCATTGTTATTTGATTTTAGTTGCATTTTGATTATTCCTCATTATTAAAAATCCAAAAATATTTTTAATTTATGTCTTTTCAAGTCAATAATACAGAGAATTAAAGATTAAGAACATACAGCAGAGGAATTACACAGAAAAAGCTGGGCGTTCAAAACACCCAGTGAAGAAGGCAAACTGGCGTTTAAACGCCAGCCAGGGTGCCTGGTTGGGCGTTTAACGCCCAAAAGGGTAGTGTTTTGGGCGTTAAACGCCAGAATGTATACCATTCTGGGCGTTTAACGCCAGGATGGCACAAGAGGGAAGATTCTGTTTTCAATTCAAATTTTTTTCAAGTTTTCAAAATTTTTCAAAATCAGATCTTTTTCAAATCAAATCTTTTCAATCAAATCTTTTTCAAAATCAATTTCTTTCCATTTTCAAAAATACTTGCTATCAATTAATGATTTGATTCAACATTTCAAGTATGTTGCCTTTTGGTGCGCGAAATTGTGATCAATACTTTTCCAAACATAAACAATCCCTAGTAATGGCTCCAAAGACTTGGTGCTCAATACCATGGCATAAACACAACTTCGCACAACTAACCAGCAAGTGCACTGGGTCGTCCAAGTAATAAACCTTACGCGAGTAAGGGTCGATCCCACGGAGATTGGTGGTATGAAGCAAGCTATGGTCATCTTGTAAATCTCAGTCAGGCAGACTCAAATGGGTATAGTGATAAGCGAATAAAGCATAAAGATAAAGATAGAGATACTTATGTATATCATTGGTGTAAGAGCTTCAGACAAGCGTATGAAGATGCCTTCCCTTCCGTCTCTCTGCTTTCCTACTGCCTTCATCCAATCCTTCTTACTCCTTTCCATGGCAAGCTCGTGTAGGGTTTCACCGTTGTCAGTGGCTACCTCCCATCCTCTCATTGAAAGCGATTGCATATGCCCTGTCACGGTCATAGCGGAATTCATCTGTCGGTTCTCAATCAGGCCGGAATAGAATCCATTGATTCTTTTGCGTCTGTCACTAACGCCCCGCCCTCAGGAGTTTGAAGCACGTCACAGTCATTCAGTCATTGAATCCTACTCAGAATACCACAGACAAGGTTTAGACCTTCCGGATTCTCTTGAATGCCGCCATCAGGTCCTGCCTATACCACGAAGATTCCGATTAAAGAATCCAAGAGATATTCACTAGAGCCTTGGTTGCTTGTAGAACAAAAGTGGTTGTCAGTCACCTTGTTCATGAGTGAGAATGATGATGAGTGTCAATCATCATCTTCATCAAGTTGAAGAACAAGTGATATCTTGGACAAAGAACAAGCGGAATTGAATAGAAGAACAATAGTAATTGCATTAATACTCGAGGTACAGCAGAGCTCCACACCTTAATCTATGGTGTGTAGAAACTCCACCGTTGAAAATACATAAGAACAAAGTCTAGGCATGGCCGAATGGCCAGCCTCCCAATGATCTAAGAACTAGATGTCCAAAGATGATCAAATGATCAAAAACAATCCAAAGATGAAAAATACAATAGTAAAAGGTCCTATATATAGAGAACTAGTAGCCTAGGGTGTACAGAGATGAGTAAATGACATAAAAATCCACTTCCGGGCCCACTTGGTGTGTGCTTGGGCTGAGCAATGAAGCATTTTCGTGTAGAGACTCTTCTTGGAGTTAAACGCCAGCTTTTATGCCAGTTTGGGCGTTTAACTCCCAATTAGGTGCCAGTTCCGGCGTTTAACGCTGGAATTTCTTGAGGTGACTTTGAACGCCGGTTTGGGCCATCAAATCTTGGGCAAAGTATGGACTATCATATATTGCTGGAAAGCCCAGGATGTCTACTTTCCAACGCCGTTGAGAGCGCGCCAATTGGGCTTCTGTAGCTCCAGAAAATCCACTTCGAGTGCAGGGAGGTCAGAATCCATCAGCATCTGCAGTCCTTTTGAGTCTCTGGATCAGATTTTTGCTCAGGTCCCTCAATTTCAGCCAGAAAATACCTGAAATCACAGAAAAACACACAAACTCATAGTAAAGTCCAGAAAAGTGAATTTTAATTAAAAACTAATAAAAATATAACAAAAACTCAACTAAAACTACCAAAAACATACTGAAAACAATGCCAAAAAGCGTACAAATTATCCGCTCATCACAACACCAAACTTAAATTGTTGCTTGTCCTCAAGCAACTGAAAATCAAATAAGATAAAAAGAAGAGAATATACTATAGACTCCAAATTATCAATGAAACTAAGCTCCAAATTAGATGAGCGGGACTAGTAGCATTTTGCCTCCGAACAGTTTTGGCATCTCACTTTATCCTTTGAAATTCAGAATGATTGGCTTCTTTAGGAACTCCGAATCCAGATAGTGTTATTGACTCTCCTAGTTAAGTACGATGATTCTTGAACACAGCTACTTATTGAGTCTTGGCCGTGGCCCAAAGCACTCTGTCTTCCAGTATTACCAGCGGATACATACATGCCACAGACACATAATTGGGTGAACCTTTTCAGATTGTGACTCAGCTTTGCTAAAGTCCCCAATTAGAGGTGTCCAGGGTTCTTAAGCACACTCTTTTTGCCTTGGATCACAACTTTATTTCTTTCTTTTTCTTTTTTTTCTTTTTCTTTCTCCCCCCTTTTTTTTCGTTTTTCTCCTTCTTTTCTCTTTTTTTTTTGTATTCACTGCTTTTTCTTGCTTCAAGAATCATTTTTATGATTTTTCAGATCCTCAGTAACATGTCTCCTTTTTTATCATTCTTTCAAGAGCCAACAATTTTAACATTCATGAATAACAAATTCAAAAGACATATGCACTGTTCAAGCATACATTCAGAAAACAAAAAGTATTGTCACCACATCAAACTAATTAAGCTAGTTTTAAAGATGAATTTGAAATCCTGTACTTCTTGTTCTTTTGTGATAAAAACAGTTTTCATTTAAGAAAGGTGATGGATTCATATTCATAGCTTTAAGGCATAGACACTAAGACACTAATGATCATAAGACACAAACATGGATAAACATAAAGCATAATTTTTGAAAAATAGAAAAATAAAGAACAAGGAGATTAAAGAACGGGTCCACCTTAGTGATGGCGGCTCTTTCTTTCTCTTGAAGATCCTATGGAGTGCTTTAGCTCCTCACTGTCTCTTCCTTGTCTTTGTTGCTCCTCTCTCATGATCCTTTGATCTTCTCCAATTTCATGGAGGAGGATGGCATGTTCTTGGTGCTCCACCCTTAGTTGTCCCATGTTGGAACTTAATTTTCCTAGGGAGGTGTTCAGTTGCTCCCAATAGTCTTGTGGAGGAAAGTGCATCCCTTGAGGCATCTCAGGGATCTCATGATGAGAGGGGTCTCTTGTTTGCTCCATCTTCTTCTTAGTGATGGGCTTGAGGTCATGCCTTCTCAGTTGAACCAGCTTTGGATGCCATAAATGGTTATGGAAAAACAAAAAGCAATGCTTTTACCACACCAAACTTAAAAGGTTTGCTCGTCCTCGAGCAAAAGAAGAAAGAAGAGAGTAGAAGAAGAAGAAATGGAGGAGAGGGAGATGGCTTTGTGGTTAGGCCAAAAGGGGAAGAAGTAGTGGTTTGAATTTGGATGGTGAGGTAAGTGGGGTTTTATGGAGGTGAGTGGTGAAGAGAGAGATGGGATTTGATAGGTGAGGGGTTTGTGGGGATCCTGTGGGGTCCACAGATCCTTAGGTGTCAAGGAAAAGTCATCCCTGCACCAAATGGCATCAAAAATCACGTTTTGAGCCAATTCTGGCGTTAAACGCCGGGCTGGTGCCCATTCCTGGCGTTTAACGCCAGGTTCTTGCCCTTTCCTGGCGTTTAACGCCAGTCTGGTGCCCCTTTCTGGCGTTAAACGCCCAGAATGGTGCCAGACTGGGCGTTAAACGCCCAACTGCTAGCCTCACTGGCGTTTAAACGCCAGTGAGTTCTTCCTCCAGGGTGTGCTATTTTTCTTCCTGTTTTTCATTCTGTTTTTGCTTTTTCAATGGATTTTGTGACTTCTTATGATCATCAACCTACAAAAACCATAAAATAACAAAAGAAAATATATAAAATATAATCATTGCGTTGCCTCCCAACAAGCGCTTCTTTAATGTCAGTAGCTTGACAGAGGGCTCTCATGGAGCCTCACAGATACTCAGAGCAATGTTGGAACCTCCCAACACCAAACTTAGAGTTTGAATGTGGGGGTTCAACACCAAACTTAGAGTTTGGTTGTGGCCTCCCAACACCAAACTTAGAGTTTGACTGTGGGGGCTCTGTTTGTCTCTGATTTGAGAGAAGCTCTTCATGCTTCTTCTCCATGGTGATAGAGGGATATCCTTGGGCCTTAAACACCAAGGATTCTTCATTCACTTGAATGATTAGCTCTCCTCTATCAACATCAATCACAGCCTTTGCTGTTGCTAGGAAGGGTCTTCCAAGGATGATGGATTCATCCATGCACTTCCCAGTCTCTAGGACTATGAAATCAGTAGGGATGTAATGGTCTTCAACTTTTACCAAAACATTCTCTACAAGTCCATGAGCTAGTTTTCTTGAGTTGTCTGCCATCTCTAGTGAGATACTTGCAGCTTGTACCTCAAAGATCCCTAGCTTCTCCATTACAGAGAGAGGCATGAGGTTTACACTTGACCCTAAGTCACACAAGGCCTTCTTGAAGGTCATGGTGCCTATGGTACAAGGTATGGAAAACTTCCCAGGATCTTGTCTCTTTTGAGGTAATTTCTGCCTAGACAAGTCATCCAGTTCTTTGGTGAGCAAGGGAGGTTCATCTTCCCAAGTCTCATTTCCAAATAACTTGTCATTTAGCTTCATGATTGCTCCAAGGTATTTAGCAACTTGCTCTTCAGTGACATACTCATCCTCTTCAGAGGAAGAATACTCATCAGAGCTCATGAATGGCAGAAGTGATTCCAATGGAATCTCTATGGTCTCATTTTGAGCCTCAGATTCCCATGGTTCCTCATTGGGGAACTCATTGGAGGCTAGTGGACACCCAGTGAGGCCTTCCTCAGTGGCGTTCACTGCCTCTTCTTCCTCCCAAAATTCGACCATATTGATGGCCTTGCACTCTCCCTTTGGATTTTCTTCTGTATTGCTTGGAAGAGTACTAGGAGGGAGTTCAGTAATTTTCTTGCTCAGCTGTCCCACTTGTGCCTCCAAATTCCTAATGGAGGACCTTGTTTCAGTCTTGAAACTTTGAGTGGTTTTAATTAGATCAGAGACCATAGTTGCTAAGTCAAAGGGGTTCTGCTTAGAATTCTCTGTCTGTTGCTGAGAAGATGATGGAAAAGGCTTGCCATTGCTAAACCTATTTCTTCCACCATTATTGTTGTTGAAACCTTGTTGAGGTCTTTCTTGATTCTTCCATGAGAAATTTGGGTGATTTCTCCATGAAGAATTATGGGTGTTTCCATAGGGTTCTTCTAGGTAATTCACCTCTTCCATTGAAGGGTTCTCAGGATCATAAGCTTCTTCCTCAGATGAAGCTTCCTTAGTACTGCCAGGTGCATTTTGCATTCCAGACAGACTTTGAGAAATCAAATTGACTTGTTGAGTCAATATCTTATTCTGAGCCAATATGGCATTCAGAGTATCAATCTCAAGAACTCCTTTCTTCTGACTAGTCCCATTGTTCACAGGATTCCTTTCAGGAGTGTACATGAATTGGTTATTTGCAACCATTTCAATTAGCTCTTGAGCTTCTGTAGGCATCTTCTTCAGATGAAGAGATCCTCCAGCAGAGCTATCCAAGGACATTTTGGATAGTTCAGAGAGACCATTATAGAAAATACCTATGATGCTCCATTCAGAAAGCATGTCAGAAGGACATTTTCTGATTAATTGTTTGTATCTTTCCCAAGCTTCATAGAGGGATTCTCCATCCTTTTGTCTGAAGGTTTGGACTTCCACTCTAAGCTTACTCAATTTTTGAGGTGGAAAGAACTTTGCCAAGAAGGCATTGACTAGCTTTTCCCAAGAGTCCAGGCTTTCTTTAGGTTGAGAGTCCAACCATATTCTAGCTCTGTCTCTTACAGCAAAAGGGAATAGCATCAGTCTGTAGACTTCAGGGTCAACCCCATTAGTCTTGACTGTGTCACAGATTTGCAAGAATTCAGCTAAAAACTGATGAAGATCTTCCAATGGGTTTCCATGGAACTTGCAATTCTGTTGCATTAGAGAAACTAATTGAGGCTTAAGCTCAAAGTTGTTTGCTCTAATGGCAGGGATAGAGATGCTTCTCCCATAGAAGTCGGGAGTAGGTGCAGTAAAGTCACCCAGCACCTTCCTTGCATTGTTTGCATTATTGTTGTTTTCAGCTGCCATGGGTTCTTCTTCTTTGAAGAATTCGGTCAGGTCTTCAACAGAGAGTTGTGCCTTAGCTTCTCTTAGCTTTCGCTTCAAGGTTCTTTCAGGTTCAGGGTCAGCTTCAACAAGAATGCCTTTGTCTTTGTTCCTGCTCATATGAAAGATAAGAAAACAAGAAAATATGGAATCCTCTATGTCACAGTATAGAGATTCCTTGAGGTGTCAGAGGAAAAGAAAAGTAGAAGACAGAAGTAGAAAATTCGAACTTATCAAAGAAGATGGAGTTCGAATTTTGCATTAAGGGATAATGTTAGTCCAAAAGTAGAAGGATGTGAGAAGAAGGGAAGTAATTTTCGAAAATTAAGTAAAAGATTTTGAAAACATTTTGAAAAACACTTAATTGATTTTCGAAAATAAGAGTGAAAAAGAAATCAAGTGATTTTTGAAAAAGATTTTGAAATTAGAAATCAAAAAGATTTGATTGAAAACCAGTTTGAAAAAGATGTGATTAAAAATATATGATTTGAAAACAATTTTAAAAAGATATGATTTGAAAACAATTTTAAAAAGATATGATTTGAAAACAATTTGAAAAGATATGATTTTAAAAATTAATGACTTGCTTAACAAGAAAAGATATGATTCAAACATAAAACCTTTCTCAACAGAAAAGGCAAAAAATGTTCAATCAAATCATTAATTGTTAGTAAGTATCTTTGAAAAAGGAAAGAAATTGATTTTGAAAACATTTGATTGAAAAGATATGATTTGAAAAAGATTTGATTTTGAAAAACTTTGAAAACTTGAAAAAAATTGATTTTGAAAACAAAATCTTCCCCCTTGTGCCATCCTGGCGTTAAACGCCCAAACTACTACCCTTTTGGGCGTTAAACGCCCAACCAGGCACCCTGGCTGGCGTTTAAACGCCAGTCTGTCTTCTTCACTGGGCATTTTTGAATGCCCAGCTTTTTCTGTGTGATTCCTCTGCAGTATGTTCTGAATCTTCAATTCTCTGTATTATTGACTTGAAAAGACACAAGTAAAAAATATTTTTGGATTTTTAATAATGAGGAATAATCAAAATGCAACTAAAATCAAATAACAATGCATGCAAGACACCAAACTTAGCAGTTTGTATACTACTGACAGTAACAAGATGAGAATGCATATGAGGAACAACAAAACACTCAAGTCAATAGAATTCAAAGATCAAAACAAGGAAATCATCAAGAACAACTTGAAGGTTAGTGAAGACACATGCATAACTTCGAAAAATGCAAGAAAAACAGAAACATGCAATTGACACCAAACTTAAGATGAGACTCTAGACTCAAACAAAAAATATTTTTGGATTTTATGATTTTGTAATTTTTTTTTTTGGGTTTTTCGAAAATTAAGTGAAAAGGAAAATAAAGGTATCAAAATTCTTAATGAGAATTCCAGGAATCATGCAATGTTAGTCTAAAGCTTTAGTCTAAAGGAATTAGACATGGCCGGCCAAGCTTCAGCAGGACATTGCATTCAAGAGCTAAATTGATGAGAATCAATCAGCCTTGGTGATGATAAGAACATCACCTTGAAACACTAGAATTCATTCTTAAGAACTCTGAAGAAAAATACCTAATCTAAGCAACAAGATGAACCGTCAGTTGTCCATACTCGAACAATCCCCGGCAACGGCGCCAAAAACTTGGTGCGCGAAATTGTGATCAATACTTTTCCAAACATAAACAATCCCTAGTAATGGCTCCAAAGACTTGGTGCTCAATACCATGGCATAAACACAACTTCGCACAACTAACCAGCAAGTGCACTGGGTCGTCCAAGTAATAACCTTACGCGAGTAAGGGTCGATCCCACGGAGATTGGTGGTATGAAGCAAGCTATGGTCATCTTGTAAATCTCAGTCAGGCAGACTCAAATGGGTATAGTGATAAGCGAATAAAGCATAAAGATAAAGATAGAGATACTTATGTATATCATTGGTGTAAGAGCTTCAGACAAGCGTATGAAGATGCCTTCCCTTCCGTCTCTCTGCTTTCCTACTGCCTTCATCCAATCCTTCTTACTCCTTTCCATGGCAAGCTCGTGTAGGGTTTCACCGTTGTCAGTGGCTACCTCCCATCCTCTCATTGAAAGCGATTGCATATGCCCTGTCACGGTCATAGCGGAATTCATCTGTCGGTTCTCAATCAGGCCGGAATAGAATCCATTGATTCTTTTGTGTCTGTCACTAACGCCCCGCCCTCAGGAGTTTGAAGCACATCACAGTCATTCAGTCATTGAATCCTACTCAGAATACCACAGACAAGGTTTAGACCTTCTGGATTCTCTTGAATGCCGCCATCAGGTCCTGCCTATACCACGAAGATTCCGATTAAAGAATCCAAGAGATATTCACTAGAGCCTTGGTTGCTTGTAGAACAAAAGTGGTTGTCAGTCACCTTGTTCATGAGTGAGAATGATGATGAGTGTCAATCATCATCTTCATCAAGTTGAAGAACAAGTGATATCTTGGACAAAGAACAAGCGGAATTGAATAGAAGAACAATAGTAATTGCATTAATACTCGAGGTACAGCAGAGCTCCACACCTTAATCTATGGTGTGTAGAAACTCCACCGTTGAAAATACATAAGAACAAAGTCTAGGCATGGCCGAATGGCCAGCCTCCCAATGATCTAAGAACTAGATGTCCAAAGATGATCAAAGGATCAAAAACAATCCAAAGATGAAAAATACAATAGTAAAAGGTCCTATATATAGAGAACTAGTAGCCTAGGGTGTACAGAGATGAGTAAATGACATAAAAATCCACTTCCGGGCCCACTTGGTGTGTGCTTGGGCTGAGCAATGAAGCATTTTCGTGTAGAGACTCTTCTTGGAGTTAAACGCCAGCTTTTATGCCAGTTTGGGCGTTTAACTCCCAATTAGGTGCCAGTTCCGGCGTTTAACGCTAGAATTTCTTGAGGTGACTTTGAACGCCGGTTTGGGCCATCAAATCTTGGACAAAGTATGGACTATCATATATTGCTGGAAAGCCCAGGATGTCTACTTTCCAACGCCGTTGAGAGCGCGCCAATTGGGCTTCTGTAGCTCCAGAAAATCCACTTTGAGTGCAGGGAGGTCAGAATCCATCAGCATCTGCAGTCCTTTTGAGTCTCTGGATCAGATTTTGCTCAGGTCCCTCAATTTCAGCCAGAAAATGCCTGAAATCACAGAAAAACACACAAACTCATAGTAAAGTCCAGAAAAGTGAATTTTAACTAAAAACTAATAAAAATATAATAAAAACTCAACTAAAACTACCAAAAACATACTGAAAACAATGCCAAAAAGCGTACAAATTATCCGCTCATCACCTTTTCTGTTAAGAAAGGTTCAATGTTTGAATCATATCTTTCCTTGTTAGCCAAGTCATTAATTTTTAAAATCAAATCTTTTCAAATTATTTTTCAAATCATATCTTCTCAATCATATCTTTTTTTAAAACCATAACTTTTCAATCATATCTTCTTAATCACATCTTTTTCAAAATAGTTTTCAATCATATCTTTTTTATTTCTAATTTCAAAATCTTTTTCAAAAATCACTTGATTTCTTTTCCACTCTTGGTTTTCGAAAATCAATTAGTGTTTTTCAAAATGTTTTTAAAATCTTTTTAATTTATTTTTGAAAATTTCTTCCCCTCTTCTCACATCCTTCTATTTATGGACTAACACTCCTCCTCAATGCACAATTCGAACTCTATCTCTCTTGATAACTTCGAATTCTTCTACTTCTTCCTTCTATTTTTCTTTTCCTCTGACACCTCAAGGAATCTCTATACTGTGACATAGAGGATTCCATATTTTCTTGTTTTCTTCTCTTTCATATGAGCAGGAGCAAAGACAAAAGCATTCTTGTTGAGGCTGACCCTGAACCTGAAAGGACCTTGAAGCGAAAGCTAAGAGAAGCTAAGGCACAACTCTCTGTAGAGGACCTAACAGAAATCTTCAAAGAAGAAGAACCCATGCCATCCGAAAATAACAATAATGCCAACAATGCAAGGAAGGTGCTTGGTGACTTTACTGCACCTACTCCCGACTTCTATGGGAGAAGTATCTCTATCCCTGCCATTGGAGCAAACAACTTTGAGATTAAGCCTCAATTAGTTTCTCTAATGCAACAGAATTGCAAGTTCCATGGACTTCCATTGGAAGATCCTCATCAGTTTTTAGCTGAATTCTTGCAAATCTGTGACACTGTCAAGACCAATGGGGTTGACCCTGAGGTCTACAGACTTATGCTATTCCCTTTTGCTATAAGAGACAAAGCTAGGATATGGTTGGACTCACAACCTAAAGAAAGCCTGAACTCTTGGGAAAAGCTAGTCAATGCCTTCTTGGCAAAGTTCTTTCCACCTCAAAAATTGAGTAAGCTTAGAGTGGAAGTCCAAACCTTCAGATAGAAGGAAGGTGAATCCCTCTATGAAGCTTGGGAAAGATACAAACAATTGATCAGAAAATGTCCCTCTGACATGCTTTCTAAATGGAGCATCATAGGTATATTCTATGATGGTCTGTCTGAACTATCCAAGATGTCATTGGACAGCTCTGCTGGAGGATCTCTTCATCTGAAGAAGATGCCTGCAGAAGCTCAAGAACTCATTGAAATGGTTGCAAATAACCAATTCATGTACACTTCTGAAAGGAATCCTGTGAACAATGGGACAAATCAGAAGAAAGGAGTTCTTGAGATTGATACTCTGAATGCCATATTGGCTCAGAACAAAATATTGACTCAGCAAGTCAATATGATTTCCTAAAGTCTGTCTGGAATGCAAGCTACACCAGGTAGTACTAAGGATGCTTCATCTGAAGAAGAAGCTTATGATCCTGAGAACCCTTCAATGGAAGAGGTGAATTACATGGGAGAACCCTATGGAAACACCTATAATTCTTTATGGAGAAATCATCCAAATCTCTCATGGAAGGATCAACAGAGACCTCAACAAGGTTTCAACAACAATAATGGTGGAAGAAACAGGTTTAGCAATGGCAAGCCTTTTCCATCATCTTCTTAGCAACAGACAGAGAATTCTAAGCAGAGCCACTCTGACTTAGCAACCATGGTCTCTAATCTAATCAAAACCACTCAAAGTTTCATGACTGAAACAAGGTCCTCCATTAGGAATTTGGAGGCACAAGTGGGTCAGCTGAGCAAGAAAATTACTGAACTCCCTCCTAGTACTCTTCCAAGCAATACAGAAGAGAATCCAAAAGGAGAATGCAAGGCCATTAACATGACCTACATGGCCGAACTGGGAGAGGAGGAAGAGGCAATGAACGCCACTGAGGAAGACCTCAATGGACGTCCACTGGCCTCCAATGAGTTCCCTAATGAGGAATCATGGGAATCTGAGGCTCACACTGAGACCATAGAGATTCCAATGGATTTACTTCTGCCATTCATGAGCTCTTATGAGTATTCTTCCTCTGAAGAGGATGAGTATGTCACTGAAGAGAAAGTTTCTAAATACCTTGGAGCAATCATGAAGCTAAATGACAGGTTATTTGGTAATGAGACTTGGGAGAATGAACCTCCTTTGCTCACCAAAGAACTGGATGACTTGTCTAGGCAGAAATTACCTCAAAAGAGACAAGATCTTGGGAAGTTTTCAATACCTTGTTCCATAGGCACCATGACCTTTAAGAAGGCTCTATGTGACTTAGGGTCAAGTGTGAACCTCATGCCTCTCTCTGTAATGGAGAAGCTAGGGATCTTTGAGGTACAAGCTGCAAGAATCTCACTAGAGATAGTAGACAATTCAAGAAAACAAGCTTATGGGCTAGTAGAGGATATTCTGGTGAAGATTGAAGACCATTACATCCCTGCTAATTTCATAGTCCTAGAGACTGGGAAGTGCATGGATGAGTCCATCATCCTTGGCAGACCCTTCTTAGCCACACAAAGGCTGTGATTGATGTGGACAGAGGAGAATTGATCATTCAAGTGAATGAAGAATCCTTTGTGTTTAAGGCTCAAGGATATCCCTCTGTCACCATGGAGAGGAAGCATGAAGAGCTTCTCTCAAAACAGAGTCAAACAGAGCCCCCACAGTCAAACCCTAAGTTTGGTGTTGGGAGGCCACAACCAAATTCTAAGTTTGGTGTTGAACCCCCACATTCAAACTCTAAGTTTGGTGTTGGGAGGTTCCAACATTGCTCTGAGCATCTGTGAGGCTCCATGAGAGCCCACTGTCAAGCTACTGACATTAAAGAAGCGCTTGTTGGGAGGCAACCTAATGTTATATTTTATCTATTTTCCTTTGTCATTTTATGTTTTCTATAGGTTGATGATCATGGGAAGTCACAAAATCAATTGAAAAAGCAAAAGCAGAATGAAAAATAGAAAAAAAATAGCACACCCTGGAGGAGAACTTGCTGGCATTTAAACGCCAGTGAAGCTAGCAAATGGGCGTTTAACGCCCAGTCTGGGCACCATTCTGGGCGTTTAACGCCAGAAAGGGGCACCGGACTGGCGTTAAACGCCAGGAAAGGGCAAGAAGCTGGTGTTAAACGCCAGAAATGGGCACCATCATGGCGTTTAACGCCAGAATTGGCACAGAGAGCAATTTTGCTCACCACTTGGTGCAGGGATGACTTTTCCTTGACACCTCAGGATCTGTGGACCCCACAGGATCCCCACCTACCCCACCACCCTCTCTCTTCTTCTTCACCCATTCACCAATCACCTCAACCACTCTTCCCCAAAAACCCCTCACCTATCAAATCCCATCTTTCTCTTCACCACTCACATCCATCCTTCATAAAACCCCACCTACCTCACCATTCAAATTCAAACCACTTTCCCTCCCAAACCCACCAAACCCACCCTCTCTCCACCCCTATATAAACCCATCTTCACTCCTTCATTTTCACACACCCTAAACACTACTTCTCCCCCTTTGGCCGAACCACAAAGCCATCTCCATCTCCTCTATTTCTTCTTCTTCTACTCTCTTCTTTCTTCTTTTGCTTGAGGACGAGCAAACCTTTTAAGTTTGGTGTGGTAAAAGCATTGCTTTTTGTTTTTCCATAACCATTTATGGCATCCAAGGCCGGAGAAACCTCTAGAAAGAGGAAAGGGAAGGCAAAAGCTTTCACCTCCGAGTCATGGGAGATGGAGAGATTCATCTCAAGGGTGCAACAAGACCACTTCTATGAAGTTGTGGCCTTGAAGAAAGTGATCCCCGAGGTCCCTTTCAAACTCAAAAAGAGTGAATATCTGGAGATCCGACATGAGATTTGAAGAAGAGGTTGGGAAGTTCTTACCAACCCTATTCAACAAGTCAGAATCTTAATGGTTCAAGAGTTCTATGCCAATGCATAGATCACCAAGAACCATGATCAAAGTGTGAACCCGGACCCAAAGAATTGGCTTACAATGGTTCGGGGGAAATACTTAGATTTTAGTCCGGAAAATGTAAGGTTGGCATTCAACTTGCCCATAATGCAAGGAGATGAACACCCTTACACTAGAAGGGTCAACTTTGATCAAAGGTTGGACCAAGTCCTCATAGACATCTGTGAAGAGGGCGCCCAATGGAAGAGAGATTCAAGAGGGAAGCCGGTTCAATTGAGAAGGCATGACCTCAAGCCCGTAGCTAGGGGATGGTTGGAGTTCATCCAACGCTCAATCATTCCCACTAGCAACCGGTCTAAAGTTACTTTAGACCAGGCCATCATGATTCATAGCATCATGATTGGAGAAGAAGTAGAAGTTCATGAGGTTATAGCCCAAGAACTTTATAAGGTGGCGGACAAGTCCTCTACCTTGGCAAGGTTAACCTTTCCTCATCTCATTTGTCACCTCTGTTATTCAGTTGGAGTTGACATAGAGGGAGACATCTCCATTGATGAGGACAAGCCCATCACTAAGAAAAGGATGGAGCAAACAAGAGATCCCACTCATCATGAAATCCCTGAGATACCTCAAGGGATGCACTTTTCTCCACAAAACTATTGGGAGCAAATCAACACCTCCCTAGGAGAATTGAGTTCCAACATGGGACAACTAAGGGTGGAGCACCAAGAACATTCCATCCTCCTCCATGAAATTAGAGAAGATCAAAGAATCATGAGAGAGGAACAACAAAGGCAAGGAAGAGACATTGAGGAGCTCAAGCACTCCATAAGATCTTCAAGAGGAAGAACAAGCCGCCATCACTAAGGTGGACCCGTTCTTTAATTTCCTTGTTCTTCATTTTCCTATTTTTCGAAAATTTATGCTTATGTTTATCTATGTTTGTGTCTTGTGATCATTACTGTCTTAGTGTCTATGCCTTAAAGTTATGAATGTCCTATGAATCCATCACCTTTCTTAAATGAAAAATGTTCTTAATTGAAAAAGAGAAGAATTGCATGAATTTTGAATTTTATAACAGATTAATTATCTTGATGTGGTGGCAATACTTTTGTTTTTTGAATGTATGCTTAAACAGTGCA
Organism: Arachis stenosperma; assembly: GCF_014773155.1. Classification (NCBI taxonomy): domain Eukaryota; kingdom Viridiplantae; phylum Streptophyta; class Magnoliopsida; order Fabales; family Fabaceae; genus Arachis; species Arachis stenosperma. Next base: position 102,016,325 of record NC_080381.1, read on the forward strand.
TATGTCTTTTGAATTTGTTGTTCATGAATGGTTGGCTCTTGAAAGAATGATGAAAAAGGAGACATGTTACTGAGGATCTGAAAAATCATAAAAATGATTCTTGAAGCAAGAAAAAGCAGTGAATACAAAAAAAAAGAAGAAGCGAAAAAAAATGAAAAAAAAAGGAGAAAGAGAAAAAGAAAGAAAAAGAGAGAAATAAAGTTGTGATCCAAGGCAAAAAGAGTGTGCTTAAGAACCCTGGACACCTCTAATTGGGGACTCTAGCAAAGCTGAGTCACAATCTGAAAAGGTTCACCCAATTATGTGTCTGTGGCATGTATGTATCCGGTGGTAATACTGGAAGACAAAGGGCTTTGGGCCACGGCCAAGACTCATAAAGTAGCTGTGTTCAAGAATCATCATACTTAACTAGGAGAATCAATAACACTATTTGGATTCTGAGTTCCTATAGAAGCCAATCATTCTGAATTTCAAAGGATAGAGTGAGATGCCAAAACTGTTCAGAGGCAAAAAGCTAAAAGCCCCGCTCATCTAATTAATACTGATCTTCATAGATGTTTTTGAAATTCATTGCATATTCTCTTCTTTTTATCTTATTTGATTTTCAGTTGCTTGAGGACAAGCAACAATTTAAGTTTGGTGTTGTGATGAGCGGATAATTTATACGCTTTTTGGCATTATTTTTAGTATATTTTTAGTATGTTTTAGTTAGTTTTTAGTATATTTTTATTAGTTTTTAGTTAAAATTCACTTTTTTGGACTTTACTATGAGTTTGTGTGTTTTTCTGTGATTTCAGGTATTTTCTGGCTGAAATTGAGGGACCTGAGCAAAAATCTGATTCAGAGACTGAAAAGGACTGCAGATGCTGTTGGATTCTGACCTCCCTGCACATGAAGTGGATTTTCTGGAGCTACAGAAGCTCAATTGGCGCGCTCTCAACGGCGTTGGAAAGTAGACATCCTGGGCTTTCCAGCAATGTATAATAGTCCATACTTTGTCCGAGATTTGATGGCCCAAACCGGCGTTCCAAATCAGCTCAAAACTGCCCGGCGTTAAACGCCGGAACTGGCACAAGAATGGGAGTTAAACGCCCAAACTGGCATAAAAACTGGCGTTTAACTCCAAGAAAAGTCTCTACACGAAAATGCTTCAATGCTCAGCCCAAGCACACACCAAGTGGGTCTGGAAGTGGATTTTTCTGTCATTTACTCATTTTTGTAAACCCTAGGCTACTAGTTCTCTACAAATAGGACCTTTTACTATTGTATTTTCATCTTCGGACAACTAGTTCTTAGATCAGATCTTGGTTTTTCTGGTTCTCTCTCTGGGGCCAAAGCCAATGATCACTTTTGTTCTTATGTATTTTCAACGGTGGAGTTTCTACACACCATAAATTAAGGTGCGGAGCTCTGCTGTACCTCGAGTATTAATGCAATTACTATTGTTCTTCTATTCAATTCAGCTTGTTCTTATTCCAAGATATTCATTCACACTCAAGAACTTGATGAATGTGATGATTATGTGACGCTCATCATCATTCTCACTCATGAACGCGTGCCTGACAACCACTCCCGTTCTACAAGCAAACAAGGCTTGAATGTTTATCTCTTGGATTCCTTAATCGGAATCTTCGTGGTATAAGCTTGAATTGATGGCGGCAGTCAAGAGAATCCGGAAGGTCTAAACCTTGTCTGTGGTATTCTGAGTAGGATTCAATGATTGAATGACTATGACGAGCTTCAAACTCCTGAAGGCTGGGCGTTAGTGACAGACGCAAAAGAATCAATGGATTCTATTCCAACCTGATTGAGAACCGACAGATGATTAGCCGTGCCGTGACAGGGTGCGTTGAACATTTTTACTGAGAGGACGGGACTGTAGCCACTAACAACGGTAATGCCCAACATACAGCTTGCCATGAAAAGGAGTAAGAAGGATTGGATGAAGACAGTAGGAAAGCAGAGAGACGGAAGGGACAAAGCATCTCCATTCGCTTATCTGAAATTCTCACCAATGAATTACATAAGTATCTCTATCTTTATGCTTTATTCATATATCATTTATAACCATTTGAATCTGCCTGACTAAGATTTACAAGATGACCATAGCTTGCTTCATACCAACAATCTCCGTGGGATCGACCCTTACTCGCGTAAGGTTTATTACTTGGACGACCCAGTGCACTTGCTGGTTAGTTGTGCGAAGTTGTGTTTATGCCATGGTATTGAACACCAAGTTTTTGGAGCTATTACCGGGGACTGTTTGAGTTGTGAAAAGAATGGATCACAATTTTGTGCACCAGTGAGGAATCCCTTCCTAACATGTTGATTAAGTTTTGGTCAGTTGAGGTTTTATGGATTCAAAGTTGTTCTTGATATGTTTTAGGAGGAAAAAGTGCTTTAAGAACCCTTTAAAGAGTAACCAGATTTGGAGTAGCAAATCAAGGTAGGGTTTGGTAAAATCAATCTTGATTAATTGTGTTTGAGTTGTGTGATTAGGATATGGTTTGGTTATGCTTGAAATTGATTGTTTATATGAGTGATTCTTGTTGAAATTTTGGTGAAATTTTCATGAAATTTGATGAAATTCAAGCTATGAGTTTATGCTCTTGGAGCTGTTGAAAAATGAAACCCTAACCCTTAAATTGGGGTTCAATTTGTGTTAGAATCAAGTAGAAAAGATGGGGTTGTGGTGGCTGCTAATTTATTATGAATTATGGTAAAAATCGGTTACTGAAAAGATTGAAAAACGGGTGAAAACACAGAAAAAATTTGAAAAATTTACAAAGAACACTTTAAGTGTAGTGAAGAACAATGAAGAACACTTTTTTGATCCATAAAAGGGTAAGGAAGTAAATATTTTAGTGTTTAGGGGGTTATTTTGTAATTTCTAAAAGTTACGGTGGTTAAAGTAAAAATTTTAAAAGTTATGAATGGTAAAAAGTGAATTTTAAAGTTAAAAGTAAAAGGTATGTTAATTTTCAAAAATTTAAAAATAAAATAATAAATAATAATAAAATAATAAATAATAATAAAATGATAAAGAAAAAAAAAAACAAAAGGATAGATAAGGGGGGTTTTTTTCCTACTATACCTCTAAGAAACCTGTTCTTAGCAACCTAGGTCACTGGAAGGGTTTTCCCTACTAGACCTTCAAAGAACTTGTCCTTGACAACCTAGATCAAAGGGATGAAAATTGAATCGCTCAATTTTCTCCATGCAACAAGCGAAGCAAATCACTCACCTCACTTAATCACACAATAAAAACGTGCATAAAGCACTATGGAAATTTTATTCATCAAAAGTTATCATATTGTCTCACCAAAGGTGTTTAAATAGGCCCCTAACAAACTAGCTAAAAGATAAGATAACTAATTTAAATCATATTTGATCTTATTGGATTAGATCATATTTGATTTAAATTTTAAAATCCTAAAGATATGATAACTAATTTAAATCAGATTTGATCTTATTATATTAGATCAGATTTGATTTAAATTTAAAATCCCTAAAAATACTACTAAGTAAATCAAAAGTAAATCAAATTTTCCAACAAATTCTAACAACAAAACAAATTAAAAATAAATGACTAAAATTTGAAAATTAATAAAATTGTCTCCTATTGAATTCGAAAAGCTTTATTGGGCTTCTTGTTGTCTTTCTTTAGTCCAATGGGCCTTATGAATTGTTGCCCTTTCAACACCACTGTTTTTGAGACTGACTCTGGGTCTTCTTGATGTCCAAGACTGGCATGGCACAATTCTTCTAGAATTCAGATCCTTGAATATAACAAGATTATCATTCCATCCCTTAGTTCTAAGATGACAAAAATGCCCTCTTGACCACGTATCATTCTCTCCCTCTTCAAAAAGATTCGTTCTCGAATCTTGAATGAGAAGCGCTTCTTCCTTCCAAGGAATCCAAATCCAATCTCCGGGTTCAAATACCATGGTTTGTTGACTCTTCTCTATCCACTGAATTGTGGTTATGTCCCTCTTGTGTGCAAGTTCAATCTTTCTAACCGTACTTTTACCATCTTGTCCAAGGTGTACAATTTGTCTTTCTTCCTTTCATCCCTATTAATGCCTCCACAATTGACCAACGAATCTACAAAGGCTGGAAAACTTGATATAAAACACTAGGAATTTCATGGTTAGATGTATGAGAAACTAAGGACTCTGTGGATTTCAATGAGACTAATGCACTCTTGTCTAAGCTAGAACTTTCTAGATCTCTCTTACAAGTGTGTTTATTGAACTCAGTTTCTTTTTCTCTCATTGACTCCTCTCGCTCACTATTCTCATCTTTTCTCTCAAATCCCTCGCTTTCAATCAAACATGGATTCTTTTCACTCAAACACTCAATCTCTTTCTCAATTTCTTTTCTCTCATATTCTTCAAATTGCTCACATCCCAAGGACCCAGTTGAGAAATTCTGCACTGTTGAATCTTCCAAGGATACATCATCCTCTACAGCATACTCAACAAATTCTTTCATCTCTGGCTTTGAAGAAGAATGAAAGATAGGCGTAAAAGAATTCCTCTTGTTATGGCGAGCTATCATTTGTTGCACCTGCTCTCAGTCAATGGCCAATTTGACCAAATTGTCCATGGTTGTGTAACGGTAACGTTGGACTTCATCTGCAAGTTCTTCACGTAATCCAAACAAAAGTCGGTCCTTAAGAACCTCAAGACTCCTTTTAATATTAGCCATGTCCATCAAATATAGAAATTCCTTGTGGTACTCCATCACTAATTGTGAGCCCTGTTGTAACGGAAAAATTTTTTCCAAAAAATGTATTATGGTATGATGATGGCACAAACTGCCTCCTCATGATTTTCTTCATCTTCTCCCAGCTGCTAATTGGGTGCTTTCCGTACCGTCTTCTAGATCTTCCTAATTCAGTCTACCATATAAGGGCATCATCGGAAAAATTGGATTGTACCAGTCGAACCTTCTTTTCCTCTGAAAGGATGCAATTTGCAAAAATCGACTGTACCTTCCTTTCCCATTCGAAATAAGCTTCAGGATTGTTCCTACTTTTAAAGGCAGGAATTTTCAACCGAGAACCCTTTTTCGCATATGAGATTTCTTCATCATCACTATCGTAATCCTCAATCATTTTTTTATTATTTTTTTCAGACACTGACTTAAAGATAGGATAAATGCAAAAACCAAATTAAAAAAGGATTTTTTTTTTCATTTTTTTACCCTAACGTGAATTTAGAGAAATTAAAGAAAAAAAAACAACGAGACTAAACAAGACCCATGGAACGAGTAGATAAATAAGAATTTACCTGCGACCTGTAACTGATACCAGATGATAAGGAAAAAAATAAATAAAAGGATAGATAAATGGATAGATAAGGGGGGTTTTCCTACTAGACCTCTAAGAAACCTGTTCTTAGCAACCTAGGTCACTTGAAGGGTTTTCCTTACTAGACCTTCAAAGAACCTCTTCTTGACAACCTAGATTAGAGGGATGAAAATTGAATCACTCAATTTTCTCCATGCAACAAGCGAAGTAAATCACTCACCTCACTTAATCACACAATAAAAACGTGCATAAAGCACTATGAAAATTTTATTCATCAAAAGTTATCCCATATTGTCTCACCAAAGGTGTTTAAATAGACCCTTAACAAACTAGCTAAAAGATAAGATGATACGAAATATAATATTTATTAAGTAATATTATTTAATTAAAAATAATATTTATTAAAAATAATAAAATAATACATAAAAGGTAGTTTTTCGTAAAAGTTTTAGAAAGACAACTTTAAGCTCAGAATCTCATAATTACCTTCATAAAACACTTAGGCAGTGGTAATAACATATTAATGAGGCAAAGATAAAGAAAAGATACAAAGTTAAAGAAAAGATAAAAATCAAAGAAAAAGCTCGTAAAGTTTTAATGACAGAAACAAACAGAGATTAGTGAACGAACTAGGAGCAACATAGTTAATTCTTGAGTTGCGCCTAGGGTTAGGTATAATATGAAAAGTTAAACTGTTTTAGTATAGACTTAATAAACCTATAATCGGGATAGGCTAACTATTCATACCAAAATTTACATAAGCTATAAGTACATACATTAAATAGAGTAATCAGAGCAGAATAAAGAGACAAAGAGAAAAGAGTAATATAACGAAGAGAATAGAGGGAAATAGTATAAAAATAAAGAGTTAAACCTTGTGGCATGATATTCTGTTGTATGTTCATCTACAGTGAATATCAATTGTGTAGCTCAGGGTGTTGCTCCTGTAGGCCGAAGTTCACCTACAGCGAGTTGTTACTTCTGTAAGCTGAAGTTCACTTACAGGGGCGTCATTTCTGTAAGCCGATGTTCACTTACAAGGGCGTCATTTCTATAAGCCGAAGTTCACTTACAGGGGTGTCATTTTTGTAGGCCGAAGTTCACCTATAGAAAGTTGTTGTGTTGTGTTTAGACTATTCCTGTAAGCCGAAGTTTACTTACGGAAGTGCTATTTCTATAGGCCGAAGTTCACCTACAGAGATAAAGCCATATCGAGGACTAGTTCCTAGGTAATGTCGGGCTGCATGGTGTAAACTGACACATGAGCTCATGACCTGCATAGGACAGACATGCATCATACTTAGTTGTGCATTTCCTCTGTTATGATTTATGTACGAATGTGTGATTTCTTTGTTTGTATTCTATTCTTTGTGTTTGTATTTTATTTTCTTGTATTCTTTGTTGTGTTTTGCCTTCTGATTTCTTAATTTCTTTATTTATCTGTATCTTCTATTTACTGCTTCTTGTATTCTACTATTTATTTGCTAAACAATAAAGAGTTAATGAACTTAACTAATAACCCCGGACCTATTAAGAACTTCCCTGTGCTTACCCCTTCTCTCTCCTTTCCCCCTTCAGATGGAAGTAAGAGTACCCTTCCATAGTTCGTTGATGATTATTTAGCAAAGAGGATTCCGTTATAGGTAGTCTCCTGACTCTAGAGTGAATTTCGTTAGCTGTTTATAAGTTTATACTATAAGACCAGCCAACATCTGTACCCCGTTTGTATGCGAACTTTAACTAAATCCTGTGTACGAGACTCCTGTTATGTGGCTACCTGATTAGGTACCAAAGAGACGTCATATGGCAATGTCTGATCATGCAGAGGAGTAGTAGATGATGTTCCGCCTTTTGATGACGTTCCACCTAACTTGAGTTTTAAAGACCTACAACGTACTTTCTCTCGTTTTAGTAGTTTAGAGGGACTAGGTGAGTATAGAGTCTAGGCTAGTCTGGGCACCAGCTTAGGGACTTCTTGAACATGTCAGGGCCTAGGATATTATATGTATATACATGTATATTGTTATTATCTAGATATATCTAGGGGTGTTCTAACTAAAAGTATATACTCTAAAAAAGGCTGGATCACTCAGTGTTGTTAACTACTTGAGATGTATTTATGTGTGGTTGTTTATAACTATTTTATCTGTTATTATTTGTGAATTGATTATGAATGATTATGTTTATTAATTCAAATGTTTTCAAAAAAAAAAGGTACCTCGCAAAATAACTACATTTTTAACAACAAAACAAGCTCATATAATAAATAATAGATAATAATTAGGAAAGACAAGTTAGTAGCACTCAGTTTCTTGTATGATCATGACGTACCAAAAATTGGGTCGTTACAACATTCGTAAGCAAAGTTGATGCAAACTCTTCCCGTTCGTGCCTCGTGTCACCAAGCTTCCACTACGCATCACACACATCGGACTATCTTAGATTCATCGTTACCATTCTCATACTATTCCTATCCCAACGTTTAACAATCAACTATACTTCTAAGTACAGTAGCTGCATCCCACATAATGTGGTCAGCGGCGTTTAAAAGTTTTCTAATGGCAGTCTATCTGATAATCACAGGTGTTATGAGAAATCGTATATCGATAAATTCGTCTACTCACAGTCATTGAGGTCTTATTCATTCCCAACAATCAATATCAAGGTGATCAGCCTTAACATATCAGGTCAAGTATGAATAATTCCTGAACAAGCTCTCGCAGATACTCATGCTAAATGCATCAATGAAGATACCCTAACAGCATGAGAAAACAAAAAGTAGAGTATAAAACGAAGCATAGCCAGTCCATTCCCAGGCTCTATTAGGAACGAACTGCTCTGATACCAAGAATAAAACAAAAGTCATAACACTCACGAAGCAACAATGTAACAAAGAAAATCTTAAGCGCAAATAGATACATATATATATATATATATATATATATATATATATATATATATATATATATATATATATATATATATACATAAGAATAAAGGATCAAGGATACAAAGTAGTCAAGCTCCAAGCTCAGCCTGCGAAGCTAAGGCTGACTGGAGAATATTTACATACAAACATACTTATAATCCCATATCTAAAGTTCTCAAAATAAACCCTAGTTCTCCAAAAAAATCTTCTAAGAGGCACCAAGGTAAAATACATTAAAGGAGATATATATATATATACATAGCAAAATATAAAAGCCCAAACTCCCATCTTCACTGCAATAGAACTTCAGATGCCTAGTGAGAGACTTGTTATATAGAGACTTGTTATAATTCCTTACCAAATTATGGTGTGGATTTCATAGAGGATTCCGAGATGAACGCGTGGCCACTAACGACTTGTCAATCGGAGCTCCGGATCAAAAGTTATGTGAGGTTGAATTATTGAGTGAGGGTTTGGTCTTCTTCCTCCTCCCTCATGCAAGCTTTCAGCATGGGTTTCATTTGGAGGAGAGAGGAAGAACTGAAGCTCTTTTATATTTTTGGGTTGGGCTGGGCCTTGGGCCTAATACGGGCCCGGTTCACCCATTTTAGCCCGTTCGGCCCAATCTTGGGACAAATTCTTTAAAATTAGTGTCAAAATTCTTGTTTTAATTAGTTATACCTCATTAAATCATAAGATTCCATTTTTTAATTTATTTGATTAATAGATAGAAGCAACAGATTAGAATTGAAATTATTATGGTTTTTATAAAAATACTGCTGCTTGTTGTTTTTCTTAATCTTTACAAGTGCAGTAGCAGAATTTTAAAACCTTGAATAAAATTCAATTCTAATCCAAATGTAGTAAAATATAATTCAAAGTAAATATTAGGATTTCTAGAGTGACTTTAATAAGAAAGATAGTCTACGTGTAAGCTTTCACAACATAAAAACCACATAACAAGACGGCAAGGGCTGTTCCAACAAACCTAGAATAACAATCTCAGTTTTTTCTCAATAGCTGGAGATAGACTGCCAAGAAAAATATGACTCTTGGTTCTTTAGAAACTTAAGTTTGATACGAACGCATGGGCATAAAGTTTGCATGAATCTGAGTCCGTTGTTATATTAATTATTAGACATAATACTGGTTGCCAAAAAGGTACTAGGCTAAACAAGTCAGAAAATGAACCAGAATGTAAGTTATCCCTAGGAAGGTTTAAAGTTAAGCGGTGATGCAGAGGTATGTTTATTTACATGGTGATGCGGAGGTATGTTTAGTTAAGCGGTGATGCAGAGGTATGTTTTAGTTAAATGGTGATGCGGAGGCACAATGAAATGAAAGAAAATGAGAACTACGGAATGAAATGGATAATTATTCATAAGAATTGTATGTTTGAATTGGTCTTTGTGCCAAATTGCTAATGCAAAAGTGTCCGCCTAACTGATAGCCTAAGATTGCTAATGCGAGAATGTTCGCCTAATTGATAGCATTGTTTTCTTACTGTGATGCACATTGAAATGTTATTATGAAGAGGCCTAACTGACACGGGTAACCGTGATGCCAAGGTATCTTAACTAACATGGGTTTGCCCTTGATGATACCGATGTGTCTGACTGACACAGTAAGAAACCATATTCGAGGTTCGCTCCAACTAATGTCGGGTTGCGGGTAGACAACCGACGCATGAGTTCATGGCCTGCGGTAGGAACAGGCAAGCATCATAAATTGTTTGCACATTTGATTGTGATTGTTTACTGTTCATTCTTTCTGCTACGTGCTATTTGCTTCTTGTTAATTTTCTATTCTCTGATTCCTGTTTGTATTTAAATTTGTATAATCACAAGTTCTCCAAAGCTTAGATTAAAATAATAAAACTAGGAACAATAGCCATAGAGAATAGCATAAGGAGCGGCATTAACCCCAACGGAAGATGGCAAGATAGAGTTATGTTAAAGCCGCGATACGAAAGTAGCCGAGGGACCTAGCAAGAGAGTTATTACGATAGAACCAGAACTCTAGGTTTCACGAGAGAGACGTGTTTTCATCGTGTCGCTTTACTGGGAACCATATAGGTTCTCACTCCTTCCTTTTTCTTTTCCTCCCAGATGGAGGACTCCGACTTGACTGTCGCCACTGGAGTTATATTTAGAAGGGTGGTGCACGAAATTGTGATCAATACTTTTCACAACTCAAATAATCCCCGGTAATGAATCCAAAAACTTGGTGTTCAATACCATGGCATAAACACAACTTCGCACAACTAACCAGCAAGTGCACTGGGTCGTCCAAGTAATAAACCTTACGCGAGTAAGGGTCGATCCCACGGAGATTGTTGGTATGAAGCAAGCTATGGTCACCTTGTAAATCTTAGTCAGGCAGACTCAAATGGGTATAGTGATATACGAATAAAACATAAAGATAAAGATAGAGATACTTATGTAATTCATTGGTAGGAATTTCAGATAAGCGTATGAAGATGCTTGGTGATCCATGCATTGGCATAGAACTCTTGAACCATTAAGATTCCGACTTGTTGAATGGGGTTGGTAAGAACTTCCCAACCTCTTCTTCGGATCTCATGTCGGATCTCCGGATATTCACCCTTTTTGAGTGAAAAAGGGACCTCGGGGATCACCTTCTTCAAGGCCACAACTTCATAGAAGTGGTCTTGATACACCCTTGAGATGAATCTCTCCATCTCCCATGACTCGGAGGTGGAAGCTTTTGCCTTCCCTTTCCTCTTTCTAGAGGTTTCTCCGGCCTTGGATGCCATAAATGGTTATGGATAAACGAAAAAGCAACGCTTTTACCACACCAAACTTAAAAGGTTTGCTCGTCCTCGAGCAAAAGAAGAAAGAAAAGAGTAGAAGAAGAAGAAATGAGGAAGAAGGGAATGGCTTTTGTGTTCGGCCAAAGAGGGTGAGAAGTGGTGTTTAGGTGGTGTGAAAATGAAGGGGTGAAGAAGGGTTTATATAGGAGAGGGGGGCTCATGGTTCGGTCATGTATGGGTGGGTTTGGGAGGGAAAGTGGTTTGAATTTGAAGGGTGAGGTAGGTGGGGTTTTGTGAAGGATGGATGTGAGTGGTGAAGAGAAGATGGGATTTGATAGGTGAAGGGTTTTTGGGGAAGAGGTATTGAGGTGATTGGTGAATGGGGAAGAAGAGAGAGAGAGTGGTGGGGTTGGTGGGGATCCTGTGGGGTCCACAGATCCTGAGGTGTCAAGGAAAAGTCATCCCTGCACCAAATGGCATGCAAAATCACGTTTTGAGCCAATTCTGGCGTTAAACGCCGGGCTGGTGCCCATTTCTGGCGTTTAACGCCAGGTTCTTGCCCTTTCCTGGCGTTTAACGCCAGTCTGGTGCCCCTTTCTGGCGTTAAACGCCCAGAATGGTGCCAGACTGGGCGTTAAACGCCCATCTGCTAGCCTTACTGGCGTTTAAACGCCAGTAGGTTCTTCCTCCAGGGTGTGCTGTTTTTCTTCCTGTTTTTCATTCTGTTTTTGCTTCTTCAATTGATTTTGTGACTTCTCATGATCATCAACCTACAAAATAAAATAGAATAACAAAGAAAAATATATAAAATATAACATTGGGTTGCCTCCCAACAAGCGCTTCTTTAATGTCATTAGCTTGACAGATGGCTCTCATGGAGCCTCACATTTTCTCAGAGCAATGTTGGAACCTCCCAACACCAAACTTAGAGTTTGAATGTGGGGGTTCAACACCAAACTTATAGTTTGGTTGTGGCCTCCCAACACCAAACTTAGAGTTTGACTGTGGGAGCTCTGTTTGACTCTGATTTGAGAGAAGCTCTTCATGCTTCCTCTCCATGGTGACAGAGGGATATCCTTGAGCCTTAAACACAAAGGATTCTTCATTCACTTGAATGATCAGTTCACCTCTATCAACATCAATCACAGCCTTTGCTGTGGCTAGGAAGGGTCTGCCAAGGATGATGGATTCATCCATGCACTTCCCAGTCTCTAGGACTATGAAATCAGCAGGGATGTGATGGTCTTCAATCTTCACCAAAACATCCTCTACAAGTCCATGAGCTTGTTTTCTTGAGTTGTCTGCCATCTCTAATGAGATTCTTGCAGCTTGCACTTCAAAGATCCCTAGCTTCTCCATTACAGAGAGAGGCATGAGGTTTACACTTGACCCTAAGTCACACAGAGCCTTGTTGAAGGTCATGGTGCCTATGGTACAAGGTATGGAGAACTTCCCAGGGTCCTGCCTCTTTTGAGGTAATTTCTGCCTAGACAAGTCATCCAATTCTTTGGTGAGCAAAGGGGGTTCATCCTCCCAAGTCTCATTTCCAAATAACTTGTCATTTAGCTTCATGATTGCTCCAAGGTATTTAGCAACTTGCTCTTCAGTGACATACTCATCCTCTTCAGAGGAAGAATACTCATCAGAGCTCATGAAAGGCAGAATCTATGGTCTCATTTTGAGCCTCAGATTCCCATGGTTCCTCATTGGGGAACTCAGTGGAGGCTAGTGCACGCCCATTGAGGTCTTCCTCAGTGGCGTTCACTTCCTCTCCTTCCTCTCCAAATTCGGCCATGTTGATGGCCTTGCACTCTCCTTTTGGATTTTCTTCTATATTGCTTGGGAGAGTACTAGGAGGGAGTTCAGTAATTTTCTTGCTCAGCTGTCCCACTTGTGCCTCTAAATTCCTAATGGAGGACCTTGTTTCAGTCATGAAACTTTGAGTGGTTTTGATTAGATCAGAGACCATAGTTGCTAAGTCAGAGGGGTTCTGCTTAGAATTCTCTGTCTGTTGCTGAGAAGATGATGGAAAAGGCTTGCCATTGCTAAACCTGTTTCTTCCACCATTATTGTTGTTGAAACCTTGTTGAGGTCTCTGTTGATCCTTCCATGAGAAATTTGGATGATTTCTCCATGAAGAATTATGGGTGTTTCCATAGGGTTCTCCTAGGTAATTCACCTCTTCCATTAAAGGGTTCTCAGGATCATAAGCTTCTTCTTCAGATGAAGCATCCTTAGTACTGCTTGGTGCATTTTGCATTCCAGACAGACTTTGAGAAATCAAATTGACTTGTTGAGTCAATATTTTATTCTGAGCCAATATGGCATTCAGAGTATCAATCTCAAGAACTCCTTTCTTCTGATTTGTCCCATTGTTCACAGGATTCCTTTCAGAAGTGTACATGAATTGGTTATTTGCAACCATTTCAATTAGCTCTTGAGCTTCTGTAGGCGTCTTCTTCAGATGAAGAGATCCTCCAGCAGAGCTATCCAAAGACATCTTGGATAGTTCAGAGAGACCATCATAGAAAATACCTATGATGCTCCATTCAGAAAGCATGTCAGAAGGACATTTTCTGATCAACTGTTTGTATCTTTCCCAAGCTTCATAGAGGGATTCTCCATCCTTCTGTCTGAAGGTTTGGACTTCCACTCTAAGCTTACTCAATTTTTGAGGTGGAAAGAACTTTGCCAAGAAGGCATTGACTAGCTTTTCCCATGAGTCCAGGCTTTCTTTAGGGTGTGAGTCCAACCATGTCCTAGCTTTGTCTCTTACAGCAAAAGGGAATAGCATAAGTCTGTAGACCTCAGGGTCAACCCCATTAGTCTTGACAGTGTCACAGATTTGCAAGAATTCAGCTAAGAACTGATGCGGATCTTCCAATGGAAGTCCATGGAACTTGCAATTCTGTTGCATTAGAGAAACTAATTGAGGCTTAAGCTTAAAGTTGTTTGCTCCAATGGCAGGGATAGAGATGCTTCTCCCATAGAAGTCAGGAGTAGGTACAGTAAAGTCACCCAGCACCTTCCTTGCATTGTTTGCATTGTTGTTGTTTTCGGCTGCCATGTCTTCTTCTTTGAAGATTTCTGTTAGGTCCTCTACAGAGAGTTGTGCCTTAGCTTCTCTTAGCTTTCGCTTCAAGGTCCTTTCAGGTTCAGGATCAGCTTCAACAAGAATGCCTTTGTCTTTGTTCCTGCTCATATGAAAGAGAAGAGAACAAGAAAATATGGAATCCTCTATGTCACAGTATAGATATTCCTTGAGGTGTCAGAGGAACAGAATAATAGAAGAAAGAGGTAGAAGAATTCGAACTGAGTCAGATAGAGTTTGAATTGTGCATTGAGGAGGAGTGGTACTCCATAAATAGAAGGATGTGAGAAGAGAGGAAGAAATTTTCGAAAATTAATTAAAAAGATTTTAAAAACATTTTGAAAAACTTTAATTTGATTTTCGAAAATCAAGAGTGAGAAAAAGATCAAGTAGTTTTTTTTTGAAAGAGATTTGAAATTAGAAATTAAAAAGATATGATTGAGAATTGTTTTGAAAAAGATTTTATTAGAAAGATTTGATTGAAAAGTTATGGTTTTAAAAAGATATGATTGAAAAACAATTTTTAAAAAGATTTGATTTTAAAAATTAATGACTTGCCTAACAAGAAAAGATATGATTCAAACATTAAACCTTTCTCAACAGAAAAGGCAACATACTTTAAATGTTCAATCAAATCATTAATTGTTAGCAAGTATCTTTGAGAAAGGAAAGAAATTGATTTTGAAAACATTTGATTGAAAAGATATGATTTGAAAAAGATTTGATTTTGAAAAACTTTGAAAACTTGAAAAAAATTGATTTTGAAAACAAAATCCTCCCCCTTGTGCCATCCTAGCGTTAAACGCCCAGAATGGTGCACATTCTGGCGTTTAACGCCCAATGCACTACCTTTTTGGGCGTTAAACGCCCAACCAGGCACCCAGGCTGGCGTTTAAACGCCAGTCTGTCCTTCTTCACTGGGCGTTTTGAACGCCCAGCTTTTTCTGTGTAATTCCTCTGCTGCATGTTCTGAATCTTCAGTTCCCTGTACTATTAACTTGAAAATAGAACCAAGATCAAATAAACAATGCATGCAAGACACCAAACTTAAAATTAGACACTAGACTCAAACAAGAAACATAAAATCTTTTTTTTTTTCGGTTTTTATGGTTTTGTAAAATTTTTTTTTTTGTGTTTTTTTCGAAAATTATATGGAAATAGAAAATAAAAGTTTCAGAATTCTTAATTTGAATTCCAGGAATCATTGCAATGCTAGTCTAAGACTCCGGTCCAGGAATTAGACATGGCTTCACAGCCAGCCAAGCTTTCAAAGAAAGCTTCAGTCCAAAACACTAGACATGGCCAATGGCCAGTGGTGGACGAAATTGTATCTCTTTATGGAATATGATAATAGAGCCTGGTCCAAGATCAACTTCGTTCAACTAACCAGCAAGTGCACTGGGTCGTCCAAGTAATACCTTACGTGAGTAAGGGTCGATCCCACGGAGATTATTGGCTTGAAGCAATCGATGTTTATTTTATTAATCTTAGTCAGGATGCCAATAAGGTTAATTGGATTTTACTTGTAAAAAGCCAAACTACAAACTACTTAAAATTGTAAGTTGGAATAATAAAGAATACTAGCGTTTACTTGTTATTCAGTAATGGAGAATATGTTGGAGTTTTGGAGATGCTTTGTCCTTTGACTTCAACTCTTCCTTGAAATCCTCTTCTCACACGCAGATTCCTTCCATGGCAAGCTCTATGTAGGGTGTCACCGTTGTCAGTGGCTACTTCCCATCCTCTCAGTGAAAACGTTCCTATGCTCTGTCACAGCACGGCTAATCATCTGTCGGTTCTCAATCAGGTTGGAATAGAATCCATTGATTCTTTTGCGTCTGTCACTAACGCCCAGCCCTCAGGAGTTTGAAGCACGTCACAGTCATTCAATCCCAGAATCCTACTCGGAATACCACAAACAAGGTTTAGACTTTCCGGATTCTCATGAATGCCGCCATCAATCCGGCCTATACCACGAATATTCTGTTGGGGAATCTAAGAGATATTCATTCAGTCTGATGTAGATTGGAGGTGGTTGTCAGGCACACGTTCATAGATTGAGGAAGGTGATGAGTGTCACGGATCATCACCTCCTCCACAATTAAGCGCAAATAAACATCTTAGATAAGAACAAGCGTGTTTGAATGGAAAACAAAGGAATTGTATTAAACCATCGAGACGCTGCAGAGCTCCTCACCCCCAACAATGGAGTTTAGAGACTCATGCCGTCACAGAGTATGTAATTCAGATCTGAAAATGTCATGAGGTACAAGAAATGTCTGTAAAAGTTGTTTAAATAGTAAACTAGTAACCTAGGTTTACAGAAATTGAGTAAACAGAGATAATTGGTGCAGAAATCCACTTCTGGGGCCCACTTGGTGTGTGCTGGGGCTGAGACTAAAGCTATCCACGAGTAGAGGCCTTTCTTGGCGTTAAACTCCAGGTTATGACGTGTTTTGGGCGTTCAACTCCGGATCATGACGTTTTTCTGGCGTTTAACTCCAGACAGCAGCATGTACTTGGCGTTCAACGCCAAGTTACGTCGTCTATCTTCGCGCAAAGTATGAACTATTATATATTGCTGGAAAGCCCTGGATGTCTACTTTCCAACGCCGTTGAGAGCGCGCCAATTGGACTCCTGTAGCTCCAGAAAATCCATTTCGAGTGCAGGGAGGTCAGGATCCAACAACATCAGCAGTCCTTTTTCAGCCTAAGTCAGATTTTTGCTCAGCTCCCTCAATTTCAGCCAGAAAATACCTGAAATCACAGAAAAATATACACACTCATAGTAAAGTCCAGAAATATGATTTTTGCTTAAAAACTAATAAAATTCTATTAAAAACTAATTAAAACATACTAAAATTTACAAGAAATTACCCCCAAAAAGCGTACAAAATATCCGCTCATCACAACACCAAACTTAAACTGTTGCTTGTCCTCAAGCAACTAGATGAATAAAATAGGTTCTAACAGAAATTAAGAAGTAATAATATTTTAGAGTTTTAAATGAAGCTCAGATTCTTATTAGATGAGCGGGGCTTGTAGCTTTTTGTTTCTGAACAGTTTTGGCATCTCCCTGTATCTTTTGAATTTCAGAATGATTGGCATCCTTAGGAACTCAGAATTCAGATAGTATTATTGACTCTCCTAGTGTAGTATGTTGATTCTTGAACACAGTTATTTTATGAGTCTTGGCCGTGGCCCTAAGCACTTTGTCTTCCAGTATTACCACCGGATACATAAATGCCACAGACACATAACTGGGTGAACCTTTTCAGATTGTGACTCAGCTTTGCTAGAGTCCCCAGTCAGTGGTGTCCAGAGCTCTTAAACACACTCTTTTGCTTTGGATCACGACTTTAACCACTCAGTCTCAAGCTTTTCACTTGGACCTTCATGACACAAGCACATGGTTAGGGACAGCTTGATTTAGCCGCTTAGGCCTGGATTTTATTTTCTTGGGCCCTCCTATCCAGTGATGCTCAAAGCCTTGGATCCTTTTTACTCTTACCTAGGGCTCATGGCTTGTTTTTTTTTTTTTTTGAACTGCTTTTTCTTGCTTCAAGAATCAATTTCATGATTTTTCAGATCATCAATAATATTTTTCGTGTTCCTCATCCTTTCAGGAGCCAATATTCATCAAATTCAAAGTACAATTTATGCACTGTTCAAGCATTCATTCAGAGGACAAAAAGTATTGCCACCACATATTTAATTATGATTTTTATTATTAAGAACTCGAAAATATAAATCACTTCTTTATTCTAAAAAAATCTACTACTTTATTCATGCCTGATGATGATGAGAAAAATAAATTATAGCTTAATTGGAGATAAAATCAAAATAGATATACTAATTACTACTAAATATCTAACTTCTAAGGTCAATTTCTAAAAAGAATAATTATCACAGAGTTGAAGCAGAAAAAATTGGAACTCAGCAACCTGTTGTTTTGAGGAGTAGATGCTCCTCTAATCTTTGGGGTGTGGTTCAAGGATTAATTTTTGGCGCTTCAGCTCCCTTATATCACGCCCTTGCTCTTCCTGTTCTTTGAGCATTTTGCAAATCATGCTACCTTGATTGTTCTGTTCTTCCTTTATTTGATCCATAGCTTCTTGCAATCTGGAAATAGAAGCCTCAAGCTGTTCCCAATATTAGAATTGGGGTAGTTCTGGGAGGGCTTCTTGTGCTCTCCTCTTGGTTGCATCCTCTTGCTGCTGTTGTCTGATCATTGATGTTCCAGTAATGGGCTTTTCAATTAGGATATATTCAGTTATTCCCATCTTTACTCCAGCATCTTTGCAAAGCATAGAAATTAGGCTTGGATAAGCCAATTTGGCGTCCTTAGAATTCTTGTTTGCAATTTTATATAGCTCACATGAGATCAGCTGATGGACTTCCACTTCTTTTCCCAGCATGATGCAGTGAATCATGACAGCTCTTTTGATGGTAACTTCAGAACGGTTGCTGGTGGGCAATATGGAACGACTAATAAAGTCCAGCCAGCCTCTAGCTACTGGTTTTAGATCTTCTCTTTTGAGTTGAACTGGGGTGCCAGTCGTACTGGTAGTCCACTTGGCTCCAGGGACGCATATATCTTCCAAGATCTTGTCCAATCCTTTATTGACCCTCATCATTCTCCTATTAAAGGAGTCTGGGTCATCCTTCAGTTGAGGAATCTTGAATATCTCCCTGATCTTGTCAGCATTGGTATGAATGATCTTTCCTCTGACTACGGTCTTATGGTCAAAGAGAGCTGCTCCAATGATTCTTTGCCTTTCTGTCTGCCATAGATTAGCATAGAATTCCTGAACCATGTTCCTTCCCACTTTCGTTTCAGGATTGGCCAGAATTTTCCAATTCCTGTTTCGAATCTGCTCTTGGATCTCCGGATATACATCTTCTTTCAGATCAAATATGACTTCCGGGATCACTGATCTGTGACTCATTATCTTGTAGTAATGGTCTGAATGTTCTTTAGTTAAGAACTTCCCTTGATTCCAAAGTGGCTTTGGATTGCTTTCTTTCTTGCCTCTTGGGTTGGGTTGTTTCCCTTTTGGAGCCATGATCAAGAGACACAATAGTTTTTGTGATCACGGGTAAAACACACCAAACTTAGAGCTTTGCTTGTCCTCAAGCAAAAGAGAAGAAAGAAGAGGGATAAGAGGAGAGCAATGTGGAATGGTGATGATGAGGAGGGTGCCGAATACAAGATATAGGGAGGGGGGTGGGTAATTTCGAAAAATAAGAAAGAGATAAGATAGAAGATATGATTTTAAAAGATATGATCAGAAAAAGATATAATTTTAAAAAGAGAAAGATATGAATAATAATTTAAAAGATAAATTTGAAATTTACTTTTGAAAAAGATTTTAAAAAAATAATTAAGTTTTGAAAACAAATTTGAAAAGATGATGGGTTGGATTTGAAAGCCATTTGTTTTTTTTGGGTTAAGATATATCTAAAACATTTGCGAAATTGGATTTTAGAAATTAGGATAAAAACTTTTGGAATTGAAAGTGATAATTTGAAATATGTTTATGCAAGAAATCATGAATTAAAACATAAAAATTTAGAAAAATTAGGATTAAAAACGAAATTGTACCTCCTCCCACCATCCTGGCATTAAACGCCCAACTGTTGCATGGTTTGGGCGTTTAACGCCCAAATGTTGCTTCTCCTGGGCGTTCAACGCCCATTTGGTGCTTCTTTCTGGCGTTGAACGCCAGGAAGTCTTTCTTCACTGGGCGTTTTTCTGAACGCCCAGGATGCTAGCAGACTGGCGTTAAACGCCCAGAAGGTGCATCTTTCTGGCGTTTAACGCCCAGAAGATGCTCCTTTCTGGCGTTTAACGCCCAGATGGCCACCCTTACTGGCGTTAAACGCCTAATGGGAGCTTCTCTTGGGCGTTTAACGCCCAAAGTATTTCTTACTGGCTTTTTCACGCCAGTGAGCTTCCAAGTTTCCCTGTAACTCTGTGACTTCAACCAATTGCTATTTTCACCTTTTGAAGACACTTGGACTTAAACCTATATAAAAGAAAGAAATTTATTTAATAAGTAAAGATACTTTGTAAATGGCTGGGTTGCCTCCCAGCAAGCGCTTCTTTAATGTCATTAGCTGGACTATTGCTGAGTTTTAATTAAGTCTCAGTCTTGAGCATTCTTGCTCGAAATTATCTTCAAGATAGTGTTTAACTCTTTGTCCATTGACAATGAACTTTTTGTTAGAGTTACTATCCTGAAGTTCTATGTATCCATATGGTGATACGCTTGTAATTACATATGGACCTCTCCACCGGGATTTTAATTTCCCAGGGAATAATTTGAGCCTTGAATTAAATAACAGAACTTTCTGTCCTGGCTCAAAGACTCTGGATGACAATTTCTTATCATGCCATCTTTTCGCTTTCTCTTTGTAAATTTTTGCATTTTCGAAAGCATTGAGTCTAAATTCCTCTAGCTCATTTAACTGGAGTAATCGTCTTTCTCCAGCTAACTTGGCATAAAGGTTCAGGAATCTGGTTGCCCAGTAGGCCTTGTGTTCTAGTTCCACTGGCAAGTGGCACGCCTTTCCATACACAAGCTGGTATGGAGAGGTCCCTATAGGGGTCTTAAATGCTGTTCTGTATGCCCACAGAGCATCATCCAAGCTTCTTGCCCAATCCTTTCTACGGTTAATTACAGTCCGTTCCAGGATTCTTTTGAGTTCTCTATTTGAGACTTCAGCTTGCCCATTAGTTTGTGGATGATATGGAGTAGCCACTCTGTGGTTGACTCCATAACGTACCAGAGCAGCATAAAGCTGTTTATTACAGAAATGAGTGCCCCCATCACTGATCAACACTCTAGGGATACCAAATCTGCTGAAGATATGTTTCTGGAGGAATTTCAACACTGTTTTAGTGTCATTAGTGGGTGTTGCAATAGCCTCCACCCATTTGGATACATAATCCACTGCCACCAGAATATAGGTGTTTGAGTATGATGGTGGGAAAGGTCCCATGAAGTCAATGCCCCATACATCAAACAACTCAATCTCCAAGATCCCTTGCTGAGGCATGGCATAACTGTGAGGTAGGTTGCCTGATCTTTGGCAATTGTCACAATTAAGCACAAATGCTCGGGAATCTTTATAGAGAGTAGGCCAGTAGAAGCCACTTTGGAGGACTCTTGTGGCTGTTCGCTCACTTCCAAAATGTCCTCCATACTGTGATCCATGGCAATGCCAAAAGATCTTCTATGCTTCCTCTTTAGGTACACATCTACGGATTACTCCGTCTGCACATCTCTTGAAGAGATATGGTTCATCCCAAAGATAGTACTTTGCATCTGTGATTAATTTCTTTGATTGCACCCTACTGTACTCTTTGGGTATGAATCTCACTGCCTTGTAGTTTGCAATGTCTGCAAACCATGGTACTTCCTGGATGGCAAACAGTTGCTCATCCGGAAAAGTTTCAAAGATCTCAGTGAGAGGGAGGGACGCCCCTTCTACTGGTTCTATTCGGGACAGGTGATCTGCTACTTGATTTTCTGTCCCTTTTCTGTCTCTTATTTCTATATCAAACTCTTGCAGAAGCAACACCCATCTGATGAGTCTGGGTTTTGAATCCTGCTTTGTGAGTAGATATTTAAGAGCAGCATGATCAGTGTACACAATCACTTTTGATCCTACTAAATAGGATCTGAATTTGTCAATGGCGTAAACCACTGCCAGTAGCTCTTTTTCTGTGGTTGTGTAATTCTTCTGTGCATCATTTAGAACATGGCTGGCATAGTAAATGACGTGCAGAAGCTTGTCATGCCTTTGTCCCAACACTGCACCAATGGCATGGTCACTGGCATCACACATCAATTCAAATGGTAATGTCCAGTCTGGTGCAGAGATGATTGGTGCTGTAACCAATTTAGCTTTCAGAGTCTCAAATGCCTGCAGACACTCTTTATCAAAGATAAATGGCGTGTCAGCAGCTAGCAGGTTGCTCAGAGGTTTGGCGATTTTTGAAAAATCCTTTATAAACCTCCTATAGAATCCTGCATGCCCCAGAAAGCTTCTGATTGCCTTAACATTGGCAGGTGGTGGTAATTTTTCAATTACCTCTACCTTAGCTTGATCCACCTCTATTCCCTTGTTCGAAATTTTGTGCCCAAGGACAATTCCTTCAGTCACCATAAAGTGACATTTTTCCCAATTTAAAACCAGGTTAGTCTCTTGGCATCTTTTCAGAACAAGTGCTAAATGGTTAAGGCAGGAGCTGAATGAGTCTCCAAATACTGAAAAGTCATCCATGAAGACTTCCAGAAATTTTTCCACCATATCAGAGAAAATGGAGAGCATGCACCTCTGAAAGGTTGCAGGTGCATTGCACAGGCCAAATGGCATCCTTCTGTATGCAAATACTCCAGATGGGCATGTGAACGCCGTTTTCTCCTGATCCTGGGGATCTACTGCAATTTGATTATAACCTGAATATCCATCCAGGAAGCAGTAGTATTCATGACCTGCTAGTCTTTCTAGCATCTGGTCTATGAATGGTAAAGGAAAATGATCCTTTCTGGTGGCTGTATTGAGTCTTCTATAATCAATGCACATACGCCACCCTGTAACTGTTCTTGTAGGAACCAGTTCATTTTTTTCATTATGAACCACTGTCATGCCTCCCCTCTTAGGGACAACTTGGATAGGGCTCACCCAGGGGCTGTCAGAAATAGGATAAATAATCCCAGCCTCTAGTAATTTAGTGACCTCCTTCTGCACCACTTCTTTCATGGCTGGGTTCAGCCGCCTCTGTGGTTGGACCACAGGCTTGGCGTCACCCTCCAGTAGGATCTTATGCATGCATCTGGCTGGGCTAATGCCCTTAAGATCACTGATGGACCACCCAAGAGCTGTCTTGTGTGTCCTTAGCACTTGAATTAGTGCTTCCTCTTCCTGTGGCTCTAAGGTAGAGCTTATAATTACAGGAAAGGTATCACCTTCTCCCAGAAATGCATATTTCAGGGAAGGTGGTAATGGTTTGAGCTCGGGTTTAGGAGGTTTCTCCTCTTCCTGAAGGATTTTCAGAGGTTCTACTATTTTCTCTGACTCCTCCAGATCAGGCTGGACGTCTTTAAAGATGTCCTCTAGCTCTGATTCGAGACTCTCAGCCATATTGACCTCTCTTACCAGAGAGTCAATAATATCAACACTCATGCAGTCATTTGGGGTGTCTGGATGTTGCATGGCTTTGACAACATTCAACTTGAACTCCTCCTCATTGACTCTCAAGGTTACTTCCCCTTTTTGGACATCAATGAGGGTTCGGCCAGTTGCTAGGAAAGGTCTTCCTAGAATGAGAGTTGCACTCTTGTGCTCCTCCATTTCCAGCACCACAAAGTCAGTAGGGAAGGCAAATGGCCCAACCTTGACAATCATGTCCTCAATCACGCCTGATGGGTACTTAATGGAGCCATCAGCAAGTTGAAGACATATCCTGGTTGGTTTAATTTCTTCAGTTAAACCAAGCTTCTTGATAGTAGATGCAGGTATTAAGTTGATACTTGCCCCAAGATCACATAAAGCTTGCTTGGTACAATTACCCTCTAATGTGCATGGTATCATAAAGCTCCCAGGATCTTTAAGCTTCTCAGGTAAGCTTTTCAGAATGACTGCACTGCATTCTTCGGTGAGGTAAACTTTTTCAGTTTCCCTCCAATCCTTCTTATGACATAAGATCTCTTTCATGAACTTAGCATAAGAGGGTATTTGCTCAAGTGCTTCTGCAAACGGGATCTTTATTTCAAGAGTCCTGAGATAGTCTGCAAAGCGGGCAAATTGCTTATCCTGTTCCGCTTGGCGGAGTTTTTGAGGATAAGGCATTTTGGCTTTGTATTCCTCAACCTTAGTTGCTGCAGGTTTATCACCTACAGGAGTGGGTTGGGAAGCCTTTTTGGAAAGGTCAGCACTTGTATGTGACTGATTCCCCACTGGCATTTGAATGCCAGTGGTGGGAGCTGGAGTGGCGTTAGACGCCACTTCCTTGTTTGTTACTGGCGTTTGAATGCCAGAACCATGCTCCCTTTGGGCGTTAAACGCCGGATTCATGCTTGTTTCTGGCGTTGAACGCCAGGAATGAGCATGGTCTGGGCGTTCAGCGCCAGCTTTGTTCCTCTCTGGGCTCTGATTGTTCTCAGAGGGATTTTGAGTATCCTCTTGTTCATTTCTTGGTTTCCTGCTGCTTTGGAGTGAGGTATTTAATGTTTTCCCACTTCTTAATTGAACTGCTTGGCATTCTTCTGTTATTTGTTTTGACAGTTGCTTTTCTGTCTGCTTTAATTGCACTTCCATGTTCTGTTAGCCATTCTTGTTTCCTGTAATATTTCCTTGAATTCGGCTAGCTGCTGAGTTAGAAAATCTAATTGCTGATTGAATTCATTAGCCTGATCCACTGGACTGAGTTCTGCAGTTACTGTTTTAGCTTCTTCTTTCATGGAGGATTCACTGCTTAGGTACAGATGCTGATTTCTGGCAACTGTATCAATAAGCTCCTGAGCTTCTTCAATTGTTTTTCTCATGTGTATAGATCCACCAGCTGAGTGGTCTAGAGAAATCTGAGCTTTTTCTGTAAGCCCATAGTAGAAGATGTCTAATTGCACCCATTCTGAAAACATTTCAGAGGGGCATTTTCTTAGCATCTCTCTGTATCTCTCCCAAGCATCATAAAGGGATTCATTATCTCCTTGTTTGAAGCCTTGGATGTTTAGCCTTAGCTGTGTCATCCGTTTGGGAGGGAAATAGTGATTCAGGAATTTTTCTGACAGCTGTTTCCATGTTTTTATGCTGTTCTTAGGCTGGTTATTTAACCACCTCTTAGCTTGATCTTTTACAGCAAATGGAAACAGTAATAATCTGTAGACATCCTGATCTACTTCCTTATCATGTACTGTATCAGTAATTTGCAGAAATTGTGCCAGAAACTCTGTAGGTTCTTCATGTGGAAGACCGGAATACTGGCAGTTTTGCTGCACCATGATAATGAGCTGAGGATTCAGCTCAAAGCTACTAACTCCAATGGAGGGTATACAGATACTACTCCCATATGAAGCAGTAGTGGGGTTAGCATATGACCCCAGAGTCCTCTTGGACTGTTCATTCATAGGTGCTTCCATGTTGGATTGAACAATAGAGTTATTTGTTTATAAAGGATTGTGGAATAAATAAAATGGAATATATATAAAAAAAATATTTTGAAAATACTTTGTGAAAATTTTCCGAAAAATTTGAAATTGAAATTTGGATTTTATATTAAAAATTTCGAAAAAGTAGTTTTTAAAATTGGTTAGAAAATAAATTTTTTTTTGAATTTTGAATTTTATGATGAAAGAGAAAAACACACAAAAGACACAAGATTTAAAATTTTTAGATCTAATGCTCCTTATTTTCGAAAATTTTTGGGGGGAAAACACCAAGGAACACCAAATTTAAAAATTTTAAGATCAAGACACAAGAAAAACTCAAGAACACCTAGAAGATTCACAATAACACCAAGAACAAAAGAAAGAACACCAAACTTAAAATTTTTAGAAAACTTTAATAAATTTTCGAAAATTAAAGAAAACTTAACAAGAAAACACCAAACTTAGAGTTTGGTACAAGATTCAATCCAAGAAAAATTATTTTTGAAAAAGGTTCCAAAGGGTATAACCAATTATCAAGAACAAATTGAAAATCAAGGAAGAACCAAGAAAACTCAACACGAGAATTTTAGAGAAAATATAAAATATGCAATTAACACCAAACTTAGAACAAGACACTAAACTCACGAAAATTAGCAATTAATTAAAAGAAAAATAATAAATTTTGAAAAGAAATTTTTTTTTTTTGAAAATAAACTATCCTATCAAGATTTAATGACTCTATAACAATAAAAAATAAAAATAAAAATAAATTATTCCTAATCTAAGAAATAAAATAAGCCTTCAATTGTCCAAACTCAATAATCCCCGGCAACGGCGCCAAAAACTTGGTGGACGAAATTGTATCTCTTTATGGAATATGATAATAGAGCCTGGTCCAAGATCAACTTCGTTCAACTAACCAGCAAGTGCACTGGGTCGTCCAAGTAATACCTTACGTGAGTAAGGGTCGATCCCACGGAGATTATTGGCTTGAAGCAATCGATGTTTATTTTATTAATCTTAGTCAGGATGCCAATAAGGTTAATTGGATTTTACTTGTAAAAAGCCAAACTACAAACTACTTAAAATTGTAAGTTGGAATAATAAAGAATACTAGCGTTTACTTGTTATGCAGTAATGGAGAATATGTTGGAGTTTTGGAGATGCTTTGTCCTTTGACTTCAACTCTTCCTTGAAATCCTCTTCTCACACGCAGATTCCTTCCATGGCAAGCTCTATGTAGGGTGTCACCGTTGTCAGTGGCTACTTCCTATCCTCTCAGTGAAAACGTTCCTATGCTCTGTCACAGCACGGCTAATCATCTGTCGGTTCTCAATCAGGTTGGAATAGAATCCATTGATTCTTTTGCGTCTGTCACTAACGCCCAGTCCTCAGGAGTTTGAAGCACGTCACAGTCATTCAATCCCAGAATCCTACTCGGAATACCACAGACAAGGTTTAGACTTTCCGGATTCTCATGAATGCCGCCATCAATCTGGCCTATACCACGAAGATTCTGTTGGGGAATCTAAGAGATATTCATTCAGTCTGATGTAGAACGGAGGTGGTTGTCAGGCACACGTTCATAGATTGAGGAAGGTGATGAGTGTCACGGATCATCACCTCCTCCTCAATTAAGCGCAAATAAACATCTTAGATAAGAACAAGCGTGTTTGAATGGAAAACAAAGGAATTGTATTAAATCATCGAGACGCTGCAGAGCTCCTCACCCCCAACAATGGAGTTTAGAGACTCATGCCGTCACAGAGTATGTAATTCAGATCTGAAAATGTCATGAGGTACAAGAAATGTCTGTAAAAGTTGTTTAAATAGTAAACTAGTAACCTAGGTTTACAGAAATTGAGTAAACAGAGATAATTGGTGCAGAAATCCACTTCTGGGGCCCACTTGGTGTGTGCTGGGGCTGAGACTAAAGCTATCCACGAGTAGAGGCCTTTCTTGGCGTTAAACTCCAGGTTATGACGTGTTTTGGGCGTTCAACTCCGGATCATGACGTTTTTCTGGCGTTTAACTCCAGACAGCAGCATGTACTTGGCGTTCAACGCCAAGTTACGTCGTCTATCTTCGCGCAAATATGGACTATTATATATTGCTGGAAAGCCCTGGATGTCTACTTTCCAACGCCGTTGAGAGCGCGCCAATTGGACTCCTGTAGCTCCAGAAAATCCATTTCGAGTGCAGGGAGGTCAGGATCCAACAGCATCAGCAGTCCTTTTTCAGCCTAAGTCAGATTTTTGCTCAGCTCCCTCAATTTCAGCCAGAAAATACCTGAAATCACAGAAAAATACACACACTCATAGTAAAGTCCAGAAATATGATTTTTGCTTAAAAACTAATAAAATTCTATTAAAAACTAATTAAAACATACTAAAATTTACAAGAAATTACCCCCAAAAAGCGTACAAAATATCCGCTCATCAGCCAGCCAAACCTTAGCAGATCATTGCTCCAATAGCAAGATTGATAGAAATCAACAAGCTCTTGTGATGATAAGTTGAAACCTCGGTCCAATAAGATTAGACATGGCTTCTCAGCCAGCCAGATTTCAACAGATCATCATGAAACTCTAGAATTCATTTTTAAAGAAATTCTGAAAAATACCTAATCTAAGCAACAAGATGAACCGTCAGTTGTCCATACACGAAACAATCCCCCGGCAACGGCGCCAAAAACTTGGTGCACGAAATTGTGATCAATACTTTTCACAACTCAAATAATCCCCGGTAATGAATCCAAAAACTTGGTGTTCAATACCATGGCATAAACACAACTTCGCACAACTAACCAGCAAGTGCACTGGGTCGTCCAAGTAATAAACCTTACGCGAGTAAGGGTCGATCCCACGGAGATTGTTGGTATGAAGCAAGCTATGGTCACCTTGTAAATCTTAGTCAGGCAGACTCAAATGGGTATAGTGATATACGAATAAAACATAAAGATAAAGATAGAGATACTTATGTAATTCATTGGTAGGAATTTCAGATAAGCGTATGAAGATGCTTGGTCCCTTCCGTCTCTATGCTTTCCTACTGTCTTCATCCAATCCTTCTTACTCCTTTCCATGGCAAGCTTATGCAAGGGTTTCACCGTTGTCAGTGGCTACCTCCCATCCTCTCAGTGGAAATGTTCAACGCACCCTGTCACGGCACGGCTATCCATCTGTCGGTTCTCGATTAGGCCGGAATAGAATCCAGTGATTCTTTTGCGTCTGTCACTAATGCCCTGCCTTCAGGAGTTTGAAGCACGTCACAGTCATTCAATCATTGAATCCTACTCAGAATACCACAGACAAGGTTAGACCTTCCGGATTCTCTTGAATGCCGCCATCAGTTCTTGCCTATACCACGAAGACTCTGATCTCACGGAATGGCTGGCTCGTTTGTCAGGCGAGCACTCGGTTGTCAGGCGATCAACCATGCATCGTGTATCAGAAATCCAAGAGATATTCACCCAATCTAAGGTAGAACGGAGGTGGTTGTCAGTCACACGTTCATAGGTGAGAATGATGATGAGTGTCACGGATCATCACATTCATCAAGTTGAAGAACAAGTGATATCTTGGACAAAGAACAAGCGGAATTGAATAGAAGAACAATAGTAATTGCATTAATACTCGAGGTACAGCAGAGCTCCACACCTTAATCTATGGTGTGTAGAAACTCCACCGTTGAAAATACATAAGAACAAGGTCTAGGCATGGCCGTGAGGCCAGCCTCCCAAAGTGATCAAAAGATCTAAAGAACAAAAGATTCCAAAGATCAGAAGATGAAAATACAATAGTAAAAGGTCCTATATATAGAGAACTAGTAGCCTAGGGTGTACAGAGATGAGTAAATGACATAAAAATCCACTTCCGGGCCCACTTGGTGTGTGCTTGGGCTGAGCAATGAAGCATTTTTCGTGTAGAGACTCTTCTTGGAGTTAAACGCCAGCTTTTGTGCCAGTTTGGGCGTTTAACTCCCATTTTGGTGCCAGTTCCGGCGTTTAACGCTGGGAAATCTGAGGGTGACTTTGAACGCCGGTTTGGGCCATCAAATCTTGGGCAAAGTATGGACTATCATATATTGCTGGAAAGCCCAGGATGTCTACTTTCCAACGCCGTTGCGAGCGCGCCAATTGGGCTTCTGTAGCTCCAGAAAATCCACTTCGAGTGCAGGGAGGTCAGAATCCAACAGCATCTGCAGTCCTTTTCAGTCTCTGAATCAGATTTTTGCTCAGGTCCCTCAATTTCAGCCAGAAAATACCTGAAATCATAGAAAAACACACAAACTCATAGTAAAGTCCAGAAAAGTGAATTTTAACTAAAAACTAATAAAAATATACTAAAAACTAAACCAAATATACTAAAAACATACTAAAAACAATGCCAAAAAGCGTACAAATTATCCGCTCATCAAAGGGTACCGGAGGAGCTTGTATTTTCGAACCCTACAGGAGATGCCTAAGACTAGTCCTGAGATGATGTTTTGGAGAACAATTTCCCACCTTCTATAGATATATATGGATGCGCCAAGGCTCTCAGTTTCTCTTGAAACCATACAAAAAGAAGAAAGGAAGCAAGAGTGGTGGCCAAGAAGAAGGAAGACGAAGATCGAGCAGAAATCATCATCATCTACGTACATCACCACCAAGAAGAAAGAGAAGGGCCATCAAGGGAGCTGCTACCCGAAGCCAAAGAAGGAACCCTACCTCCATCCCTTTCTGATTTTCTTAGTTTTCTTCTTGCTGGGTAAGAACCTCCAACTCTGTGTTATGTTGCGTTTTTGTAAATTAAAGATTCTACCCTTATTAAGCGTCAATTCTTTTAATTGGTGACCAAACCAATTAAATTCAGCCCATCACAAGAGTAAGAACTCTTTTCTTGCTCCATATGCAGCTCGGCCAATTAGCTATGTAAATTGATAAATCTCTTTAATTATGTTTGTTAGGGTTTTCTGATTTAAGATAGCAAAGGACAGACTTTGGTGAATTACATGGAGGAGGTGAATTACATAGGAGAACCCTATGGAAACATCTACAATCCTTCATGGAGGAATCATCCTAATCACTCATGGAAGGATCAACAGAAACCTCAGCAAGGTTTCAATAACAATCAAGGTGGAAGGAACCAGAATAGGTTCAACAACAGACCACCATTCTTATCCTCTCAATGGAATATGGAAACCTCTAAGTAGAGCCTTTCTGACTTAGTCACTCTGGTTTCAACACCCTAGAGGTCTCCTAGCACATGGATCTCATCAAAGTTCAGCTCAAACACTCACCAAGTGGGCCCTAGAAGTGGATTTTAGCACTACATAGACTATCTTACCCTTACCAGTCATTTGTTTTGTATTTAAGTGTTATTTTACATTCTCCATAGGGGAGTACGAACATTATTCGATTATCACTTTGTATTTCCTTTCAGTATAAGTTTCTAAACCTTCTATGTTAGGGGGAGGAGCCCTGTTGAGTCCTATGAATTAATAATAGTATTACTGTTTCTCTTCGATCCGTGTTTGATTTACTTCTAAGATGTATATTCGTTCTTGTACATGGTGAATAGGATGATCAGTGACAATCAGCTTTGTTCATCATACTAAGAGGAACGTGCCTGACAAACACCCACGTCTACTTTGGTTCATGTGAATACGTGACTGGAAAGCACAAACCGCCAGCTATGTTTACACATCTCTCAGACGGCTAATCTACGACTTTGTTGGGGATTTCTTGAGACACCAGTTCAGCTAATTTCTGGGGAAATTAGGGTCTTTGTAGTATAGGCTAGAACCCAAAGAAGCAGCATTCTCTGAACCGTAAGATTCGACCTTGTCTGTGGCATTTTGAGTAGCATCGCCAAGAGAATGAACTATTAGAGCTTCACCCTCCGTCAGATTGGATGACCACGGCCAATGGCGTTTGATCTGGAGCAGAGGAGGTTGATGACCACGGCCTATGGTGTCAATCACATACAGCCTGCTATTAAAGAGATCACTCAAAAGGAAAAAAGACAGTAATAGCAGAGTTAATTCAGAAAGATAATGCAACTCCAATCCTCAACTATATTCCTATTACTGATTGCTGGTGCACGAAATTGCAATCACACTTTTGCAATCCCGCACAACTAACCAGCAAGTGCACTGGGTCATCCAAGTAATACCTTACGTGAGTAAGGGTCGATCCCACGGAGATTGCCGGTTTGAAGCAAGCTATGGTTATCTTGTAACTCTTAGTCAGGATGTCAAAGATTTTCAGGATTGATTGTAAAAAGCAAAAGAACATAAAACAGGTACTTGAATTGCAGTGATGGAGAATAGGTTGAGGTTTTGGAGATGCTCTGTCTTCTGAACCTCTGCTTTCCTACTGTCTTCTTCTTCAAACACGCAAGACTCCTTCCATGGCAAGCTGTATGCAAGGGTTTCACCGTTGTCAGTGTCTACCTCCCATCCTCTCAGTGGAAATGTTCAACGCACCCTGTCACGGCACGGCTATCCAGCTGTCGGTTCTCTACATGTCGGAATAGAATCCAGTGATTCTTTTGCGTCTGTCACTAACGCCCCACAATCGCGAGTTTGAAGCTCGTCACAGTCATTCAATCATTGAATCCTACTCAGAATACCACAGACAAGGTTTAGACCTTCCGGATTCTCTTGAATGCCGCCGTCAATTCTAGCTTATACCACGAAGATTCTGATTAAGGAATCCAAGAGATATCTAATCAATCTAAGGTAGAACGGAGGTGGTTGTCAGGCACGCGTTCATAGTTGAGAATATGATGAGTGTCACGGGTCATCACATTCATCCGGGTTAAGAACAAGTGATATCTTAGAACGGAAGCAAGCATGATTGAATATGAAACAGTAGTAATTGCATTAATCCATCAAGACACAGCAGAGCTCCTCACCCCCAACCATGGGGTTTAGAGACTCATGCTGTAGAAGATACAATGAGAAACGTATAAAGTGTCATGAGGTACCGATACAATGTCAAAAGATCCTATTAATAGTGAACTAGTAACCTAGGGTTTACAGAAATGAGTGAATGACAGAAAAATCCACTTCCGGGCCCACTTGGTATGTGCTTGGGCTGAGCATTGAAGCATTTTCGTGTAGAGGCTCTTTCTGGAGTTAAACGCCAGCTTTTATGCCAGTTTGGGCGTTTAACTCCAATTTCTATGCTAGTTCCAGCGTTAAACGCTGGGAATTTTGAAGCTGATATGCAACGCCGGTTTGGGCCATCAAATCTTGGGCAAAGTATGGACTATTATATATTGCTGGAAAGCCCAGGATGTCTACCTTTTAACGCCGTTGAGAGCGCGCCAATTGGGCTTCTGTAGCTCCAGAAAATCCACTTCGAGTGCAGGGAGGTCAGAATCCAACAGCATCTGCAGTCCTTTTAGCCTCTGAATCAGATTTTTGCTCAGATCCCTCAATTTCAGCCAGAAAATACCTGAAATCACAGAAAAACACACAAACTCATAGTAAAGTCCAGAAAAGTGAATTTTAATTAAAAACTAATAAAAATATACTAAAAACTAACTAAATCCTACTAAAAACATACTAAAAACAATGCCAAAAAGCGTATAAATTATCCGCTCATCACAACACCAAACTTAAATTGTTGCTTGTCCCCAAGCAACTGAAAATCAAAATAGAATAAAAAGAAGAGAATATACTATAGACTCCAAAATATCAAAGAAACATAATTCCAATTAGATGAGCGGGACTAGTAGCTTTTTGCTTCCGAACAGTTTTGGCACCTCGCTTTGTCCTTTGAGGTTCAGAATGATTGGCATCTATAAGAACTCAGAATTCAGATAGTGTTATTGATTCTCCTAGTTAGGTATGATGATTCTTGAACACAGCTACTTTATGAGTCTTGGCCGTGACCCAAAGCACTCTGTCTTCCAGTATTACCACCGGATACATACATGCCACAGACACATGATTGGGTGAACCTTTTCAGATTGTGACTCAGCTTTGCTAGAGTCCTCAATTAGAGGTGTCCAGGGTTTTTAAGCACACTCTTTTTACCTTGGATCACGACTTTAACCGCTCAGTCTCAAGTTTTCACTTGACACCTTCACGCCACAAGCACATGGTTAGGGACAGCTTGGTTTAGCCGCTTAGGCCAGGATGTTATTCCTGTAGGCCCTCCTATCCACTGATGCTCAAAGCCTTGGATCCTTTTTATTACCCTTGTCTTTTGGTTTAAAGGGCTATTGGCTTCTTCTTTTTCTCTTTTCTATTTCTCTCTTTTTTTTTCGTTTTTTTTTTGAATCACTGCTTTTTCTTGCTTCAAGAATCAATTGATGATTTTTCAGATCCTCAATAACAGTTCTCCTTTTCCATCATTCTTTCAAGAGCCAATAATTTTAACATTCTTAAAACAACAAATTCAAAAGACATATGCACTGTTCAAGCATTCATTCAAAAAACAAAAAGTATTGTCACCACATCAAACTAATTCAACTAGTTTCAGAGATGAATTCGAAATCCTGTACTTCTTGTTCTTTTGTGATTAAAGCATTTTTCATTTAAGAGAGGTGATGGATTCATAGGACATTCACAGCTTTAAGACATGAATTTTAAATTTTATTAATCATGAATTAAGAACAAAACTCAGAAATAGATATAAGATAAGACTAATAATAATATGAATCAAAAAATTTAAATAGGCTCCTAATGATAGAGGTTATCACAGAGTTAGGACTCAACAACCTTGATTTTGAAAAGTGGATGCTCCCTCAACTTGAGGGGAGAGCTTTTGGCGTTTCATCTCTTGAAGTTCACGCCCCTGCTTCTCTTGTTCCTTCAGCAATTTGCAGAGCATGCAGTTCTGATTCTGCTGTTCTTCTTTAAGTTGCTCCATAGTTTCTTGCAACTTGGTGATGGATGCTTCTAGGCTGGCCCAGTAGTCAATTTCAGGAAATTCAGGGAGGAACTCCTGCGCCCTCTTTTTGATGGAATTGTCTTGCATTTGTCCTTCCATTGACTTCTTGGTGATTGGATGTTCAATGGGTATGAATTCATCTACTCCCATCTTCACCCCAGCCTCTTTACAGAGCAAGGAGATCAGGCTTGGGTAAGCTAGTTTGGCTTCAGTGGAATTCTTATTTGCAATTGTGTAAATCTCACAAGCAATCAGATGGTGAACCTCCACTTCTTTTCCAAGCATAATGCAATGAATCATCACTGCTCTCTTGATGGTGACCTCAGAACGGTTGCTAGTGGGCAATATGGAACGCCCAATAAAGTCTAGCCATCCTCTTGCAATTGGTTTGAGGTCTCCTCTCTTGAGTTGGTTTGGGACACCTTTTGAATTGGTTATCCATTTAGTTCCAGGGAGGCATATGTCCTCTAGAACTTGATCCAACCCTTTATTTGCTCTCACCATCCTCCTATTAAAGGATTCAGGATCATCATGCAGTTGAGGTAATTTGAAGACCTCTCTTATTTTGTCCAGATGGAAGTAAATAATTCTCCCTCTGACCATGGTTCTGTAGGTATGAAAAGCAGTTCCAGTCATTCTCTGCTTATCTGTCAGCCACAGATTTGAGTAGAATTCCTGAACCATGTTCCTTCCAACCTTTGTCTCAGGGTTGGTTAGAACTTCCCATCCTCTATTTCGAATTTGCTCTTGGATCTCCGGATATTCATCTTCTTTCAGATTGAATTTGACTTCCGGGATCACTGACCTCAGACCCATTATTTTGTGGTAATGGTCTGCATGTTCTTTGGTTAAGAACTTCTCTTGGCTCCAAACATCCTTTGGATTATTCTCTTTCTTGCCTCTTGAATTGGTTTGTTTTCCTCTAGGAGCCATGATCTTGATAAATCTTGGCCTAGTGATCACGGAAAGCACACCAAACTTAGAGGTTTGCTTGTCCTCAAGCAAAAGAAGGTAAAGAGGGGAGAGAGAAAGAGAGCAAATTCGAATGGTGTGGGAATGAGGGTGGCCGAATGTGTTTAAATAGGGGAGGAGGAGAACTATTCGAAAATTTGAAGGAGATTTGAGAAGATTTGGAAAAAATTTGAGGAGATAATTGAGTTTTTTGAAAGAGTCTAGGAAAGAATTTGAAATAGATTTGAAGAAGATTCTAATTTTTGAGATTGGGGGGT
This sequence comes from Arachis stenosperma, assembly GCF_014773155.1. Lineage (NCBI taxonomy): Eukaryota > Viridiplantae > Streptophyta > Magnoliopsida > Fabales > Fabaceae > Arachis > Arachis stenosperma. Next base: position 102,051,712 of record NC_080381.1, read on the forward strand.
GAATAATGAAAATTTGTAATGTGTTTATGGAGAAAGATATGGATCAAAACAAGAGATTTTGAAAGAAATTAAAGTGGGACACAAAATCTCCTCCCCCTGCCTACCTGGCGTTAAACGCCCAGAATGGCATCCATTCTGGCGTTTAACGCCCACTTGGTGGCCTATTTGGGCGTTTAACGCCCAGCCAGGTATCCTGGCTGGCGTTAAACGCCAGAAAACCCTTCTTCACTGGGCATTTTGCGAAACGCCCAGGATGCTGCACACCTGGCGTTAAACGCCCAGAATGGTGCACATTCTGGCGTTTAACGCCCAAAATGGCACAATTACTGGCGTTAAACGCCCAGAATGGTGCCTATTCTGGCGTTTAACGCCCAGAATGCCCCTTACTGGCGTTTTTTTGCCAGTAAGCTATTTTCTCTGCTTTTTGCACTGAATCCTTCTGTAACTCTGTGAATTCCTTTAATTTTGATAAATGCCTTTCAAGAATATATATCAACATCGATTAAACAGAACAGATACCCTTCTAACCACTGGGTTGCCTCCCAGCAAGCGCTTCTTTATTGTCTTTAGCTGGACCTTCACTGAGAATCACTCAAGTCTCAGTTTTGAGCATTCTTGCTCAAAGTTGCCTTCAAAATAATGCTTGATCCTCTGTCCGTTGACAATGAACTTCTTGTCAGAATCATTATCCTGAAGCTCAACATATCCATATGGTGATACTCTTGTAATCACATATGGACCCCTCCAGCGGGAGTTAAGCTTTCCTGGAAACAATCTGAGCCTAGAGTTAAAGAGCAGGACCTTTTGTCCTGGCTCAAAGACTCTGGATGACAATTTCTTGTCATGCCATTTCTTTGCCTTTTCCTTATAGATTTTTGCATTTTCAAAGGCATTGAGTCTGAATTCCTCTAGCTCATTTAGCTGGAGCAATCTTTTTTCACCAGCTAACTTAGCATCCATGTTTAGGAATCTGGTTGCCCAGTAGGCTTTATGTTCCAGTTCCACGGGCAGATGACAGGCCTTCCCATACACCATTTGGTATGGAGAGGTTCCTATAGGAGTCTTGTATGCTGTTCTGTACGCCCACAGAGCATCATCTAAGCTCTTTGCCCAATCCTTTCTACGGGCAATGACAGTCCGTTCCAGGATTCTTTTGAGCTCTCTGTTGGAGACCTCAGCTTGCCCATTTGTCTGTGGGTGATACGGAGTTGCTACTTTGTGGCTAATTCCATATCTGACCATAGCAGAGTACAATTGTTTATTGTAGAAATGAGTGCCCCCATCACTAATCAGTACTCTGGGAACACCAAACCTGCTGAAGATGTGTTTCTGGAGGAATTTCAGCACGGTCTTAGTATCATTATTGGGTGTGGCAATTGCTTCCACCCATTTAGATACATAGTCTACTGCCACTAGAATATAAGTGTTTGAGTATGATGGTAGGAAGGGACCCATGAAGTCAATTCCCCATACATCAAACAATTCAATCTCTAAGATCCCTTACTGAGGCATGGCGTAACCATGAGGCAAGTTACCAGCTCTTTGGCAACTGTCACAGTTACGCACAAACTCTCGGGCATCTCTATAGAGAGTAGGCCAGTAGAATCCGCATTGGAGGACCTTGGCTGCTGTTCGCTCACCTCCAAAGTGTCCTCCATATTGTGATCCATGGCAATGCCACAGGATTCTTTGTGCTTCCTCTCTGGGTACACATCTGCGGATTATTCCGTCTGCACATCTCTTAAAGAGATAAGGCTCATCCCATAGGTAGTACTTGGCATCAGAAATCAATTTCTTTCTTTGCACTCTGCTGTACTCCTGTGGTATGAACCTCACAGCTTTATAATTTGCAATATCTGCAAACCATGGAGCTTCCTGGATGGCAAAGAGTTGCTCATCTGGGAAAGTCTCAGAAATCTCAGTAGAAGGGAGGGACGCCCCAGCTACTGGTTCTATTCGGGACAGATGATCAGCTACCTGGTTCTCTGTCCCTTTTCTGTCTCTTATTTCTATATCAAACTCTTGCAGAAGCAACACCCATCTTATAAGCCTGGGTTTTGAATCCTGCTTTGTGAGTAAGTATTTAAGAGCAGCATGGTCAGTGTACACAATCACTTTGGATCCCACTAGATAGGATCTAAACTTGTCAATGGCATAGACCACTGCAAGTAACTCTTTTTCTGTGGTTGTGTAATGATGCAAATGCATATTTGCATTATTAGTTAGTTAGTTTAGTTAGTTTTAGTTTAAATTCACTCATTTTCTCTAAATAAACAAGTCCTTTTATGAGTTTTGTTTCCATGCATGATGATATCAAGGAACATGTTAATTCTAGCCAAATTCATGCAAATGATTTAAGGAATGCATATATGAATGAGTATGAATGAATCTCATGAAATTTATTGCTTGAATTGGTAAGACTTTGAAGCTATCTCCCTTGTTGATGATAGGTGATGAAACAAGGAAGCATGGAAGCAAGAAGGAGGCAACCAAGGCAAGGAGTTGGCGTTGCCAACTTGGGATTGGCGTTGCCAACTCCACAACACAAGGCAAGCTTGGTCCTGGAGGCAACCAAGGCAAGAAGTTGGCGTTGCCAACTTGGGATTGGCGTTGCCAACTCCACAACACAAGGCAAGCTTGGTCCTGGAAGCAAGGTTGGCGTTGCCAACTCTAGAACCAAGTTGCCAACGCCACACACAAGACACAAGCAAGGAACTTGGCCCTGGAGGAAGCAAAGTTGGCGTTGCCAACTTGAAGCTGGCGTTGCCAACGCCCACACAAGGAACTTGGCCCTGGATTTGGAGCCTCGAGCACGTTGCCAGCCTAGAAATGAGGGGCGTTTTTGAGGACAACGCAGGCTAACAACGCCAAACAATCAAGCTTGGCCCTGGAAGAAAAGGAGCTGGCGTTGCCAACTCAAGATGGGCGTTGCCAACGCCACACAACCAAGCAACAAATGGAGCCCTGGAAGAAAAGGAGCTGGCGTTGCCAACTCAAGAATGGCGTTGCCAACGCCACACAAGAAAGCTTGGCTAGGCACCAAGTTTTGGTGCCAGCCAAGTTGCCAAACGCCCAATGGCGCACCAACCAGGCTGCCAAACGCCCAATGGCGCACCAACCAGGCTGCCAAACGCCCAATGGCACACCAACCAGGCTGCTAAACGCCCAATGGCGCACCAACCGCGTTCCAAACGCCCAAATGCCGCACCACTCACGTTGCCAACGCTAGATGGGCGTTGCCAACGCCAACTTACCAAAACAAGGCAGCCTGAACATGTCCACTTCAATGGAAGATATCTTGAGCTACAGAGATCCAAATTGAGTACTTCCAGTTGCGTTGGAAAGCTAACATTCAGAGCTTTCCAACCATATATAATAGTCCATGGTGGAGCACAAGATTGAAGCCAAACCAGAGTCATCTTTAGGCCCTAAAAACAAGAACATGAAATGAAATTCAAGGGAGCTAGAGATGATCTTTGGATGTGGGATCGAGCACGTTGCCAACGTGCACAAAGGGGGCGTGTTTTGCAACAACGCCAGCCTCAAGTCCTTGCCTTGGGAGAGTGATGCTCGAGCACGTTGCTAACTTGGGGTTGAGGGTGCGTTATTCACAACAACTTGGCAACAACTTGGCAGCTTGACCTTACCTTCTTTGAGGAGCCATAACTTGAGCTAGGAAAGTCCAATTGAGGTGATTCCAATGGCATTAGAAAATAGACATCAAGAGCTTTCCAATGATGTATAATAGTCCATATTGAAGCTGAAAGTTGACACTCAAATTCTGGGCTACATTTAGCATGAAAGTAAGGCCAAAAAGAGAAAGAGCAAGTTGTTTGCAACAACTTGGGCTAGCAACGCCCAAGTCTCAAACTCACTTCCAGGAAATTGGCATGCACGTTGCCAACGTGCACTAAGGCCTGAGTTATTGCCAACAACGCCCCTCAATGGGCCAGAATTGGTGCCAACTTGCTTTGCTTCCCCTATTCATCACAAAGGCCAACAACTTCTTCAATTGAGCCAAGAATTCAACAAAGAGAAGCCCATATTGCTAAACCAATTGAAGATCTTTGGAAGAGTTTTAGAGTAGTATAAATAGAAGAGATTGATGTACTTGTGGGGGACTTTTTTTTGACACTTTTGAATACTGTTTAAGACTTAGCATTTTTATTCACTTTTTAGCACTTGAATTTTGAAGACTCTTTTGGGTACTTCCGAGAGAGTTCTCTTTGGTTTTCTATTGGAATTTTTCTTCTTCATTTTCAAGTTTTAAGCACTTCATTCTTCTTCTTCTTCTTCCTTTACACTTAGTTTAATTCTTGTTTATGGCAATTGTTGTTGAATTTGGAGCAATGACTCACTAAACCCCACTTTCATTAGGGGGAGGAGCTCTGTTTGTTGGAATGGATTGATGAACCCATCATTCCTCCTCAATTCTAGTGGTTGATCTAAAGAGGGAACTCTTGCTCTTCATAGATTCAACCACCATCGAGAGAGGGGTTAATCTACATGAATTATGTGGTGAATTTGAGGAATGAGCCACATAATTCAGTTTAGAGTTCATCCTTTCATGATTTCTTTAATCAATATACCTTGGTTAGTATGTGAGATGTAACTCTCCTTGGTTGAGATTATAGAAATTGTGTGGCTGGATAATATAAGCTTCATCTCTTCTCATGAACAATTAGATCACGAGAGTGGCAATTGGCTATGTTGAGAGAGATTGAATCACCAAGAGATTGGGTTCAATCACCCACTTGCCATAGATCTATACCCATGATTGAGAGGAATTTGACTAACATCAATTCATGAAAACTAACATCTCTGATCCCTAATGATCTTCTCTACCATCAATTCTTATTTCTTTTGCTTATTAGTTGTTTGAATACCCATCACCCCATCTCCCTTTACATTCTTGCAATTTATTTTTCTTGTCATCTACATTCTGTCTCTTTATTTCTTGCTCTTGCTCTTATGCTCTTTAAATTTCTGCAACCTTTAATTCCTAGCAATTTATCTTTGATGTCATTTAAGTATCTTGCACTTTAAGTTTCCGTCATTTACTTCCATTTTATTTCTATTGTCCTGTTTTTAAATTCCTTGCAATTTACATTCCTGCACTTATGTTCAAAAGTTACATTAATCACAAAATCAAAATCTTATTCGCTTAACTAAATTTACCATTTAACTAAAGTTGCTTTATCTACCAATCCTCGTGGGATCGACCTCACTCTTAGTGAGTTTTACTACTTGATGCGACCCGGTATACTTGCCGGTTGTACGTGAAATCTTAATTTTTACGTATCAAGTTTTTGGCGCCGTTGCCGGGGATTGGTTAGATTGACAATGATTAAGTGAAAGGTGGTTTAGATTAAGCATTTTTATTGTGTTTTTGCTAAGCCCACTAACTGTTTGATACTTTGTTTCACTAACTCCAATTTCACCCTCATTCTAGAGTGTTTCACTTGTGATTTTGGTTCTGTTTGTGTATGTCAGGAACAAGTAGACGTGATATTGAGGACGAGAGAACCCGCCGAAGGTTAAGGAGAGCAGAAAGGGGAAAGTTCATAGTTGGTGAAGAAGGGTCAGAGGAATCAGAAGGAGAAGATCAAGCCATGGAGGATGAGATGCACAATCCTCCTGGAGGGGTCAACAACAATGGTGGACGAGCTAGAAGGGTGTTATCCTCGTATACTATCCCTGATCCAAGACATTGTGGGAGCAGCATTGCTACACCAAATGTTCAGGCCAATAACTTTGAGCTAAAACCTCAGCTCATCACTTTGGTACAGAACAATTGCTCTTATGGAGGGGGACCTCTTGAAGACCCAAATCAACATCTCTCTGTTTTTCTGAGGATATGCAATACAGTGAAGACAAATGGAGTGCATCCAGATGTCTACAAGTTGTTGCTATTTCCATTCTCCTTGAGGGATAAAGCCACTCAATGGCTAGAATCATTCCCCAAGGAAAGCCTCAATGATTGGAATGAAGTGATGGGCAAATTTCTAGCAAAATTCTACCCACCTCAAAAGGTCATCAAGTTGAAGACAGAGGTTCAGACTTTTAGGCAAATGGAAGGGGAGTCATTGTACGAAGCCTGGGAAAGATATAAGGCACTAATGAGAAGATGTCCCCCAGACATGTTTAGTGATTGGGTTAAGCTCCAAAACTTCTATGAAGGCTTAAGCTTAGAAGCAAGGAAGGGACTAGATTACTCATCAGGAGGATCACTCAACATGATGAAAACTGCTGAGGAGGCTCAAAACCTCATTGAGATTGTGGCAAACAATTAATATTATTACTCATCAGAGAGGCAACACAATCCACCCCCAAAGAAAGGTGTAATGGAGCTTGAAGGTGTTGATGCTATCTTGGCACAAAACAAGTTAATGCACCAACAAATCCAACAACAAATGGAGATGATAACAAAGAGAATGGATGGTATGCAACTTGCATCAGTGAACACAACAAATCAACCATCACTTGAATGGAACCAAGGTGAAGGGATCACGGTTGAACAACCACAAGAACAAGTTCAATACATGCAGAATACCTCAAACTCTCAGGATGAATTCCATGGTGATACATACAACTCATCTTGGAAGAATCATCCCAATTTAAAGTGGGGAGAAAACCATTGGCAAAAGAACAACAACCAAAATCACCATACTAACAACACTAACCAATATAGAAAAACACAAAACACATATCAACACCCCCATCATAACTCACAAACCCACCAAAATAACTTCTCTGCACCAACATCCAACTCACAAAATTACCACACTAATCCACCCAACAACTTCCAACAACAATCAACCCCCATTATACCTCCAATTGACCATCATGAGGCCAGAATCTCAAGTCTGGAAGCAACCTTGCAAGCACTTGCTCAAACCACTCAAGCTTTAGCTAAGGGACAACAAGAACAAGCGGTCACTATGAAGAACATTGAGAGACAAGTGGGACAACTAGCCAAACAAGCCGAGAAACCAACCCATGTCCTCCCAAGTGACACAATACCCAACCCAAGAGAAGAATGTAAGGCTTTGCAGTTAAGGAGTGGCAAGGTAGTTGGTGAAAGTTCAAATAAAGAAGCAACAAAACCCAAAGAGCAAGACACAGTGGAGAGGCAAGATGGAGAAAAGGCTTCAACATCTAACAAAGGCAAGAGGTTGTCAAGCCACAAGGCAATCCACCAAGTCAAGAAGGCAACCGTGATGGCAAGGAAAGTATGAATCCACAAAAAGAAAACAAAAATGAAGGAGTGAAAGCTTATGTACCCAAGCTTCCATACCCAACTAGGATACACAAAGGAGCAAAGGACCAACAATTCCCAAGGTTTTTAGAGATCTTCAAGAAACTTGAAATCAACATCCCATTGGCAGAGGCTCTAGAACAGATGCCATTGTATGCAAAGTTTCTTAAGGAGTTGATCACCAAGAAGAGGAGTTGGCAAGAAAAAGAAACCGTGGTTCTCAATCAAGAGTGTAGTGCCATCATTCAACAAGGGTTACCTCCAAAACTTAAAGACCCTGGCAGCTTTCTCATACCTTGCACGATTGGGAGCATGGCTGTTGACAAATCACTTTGTGACCTGGGAGCAAGCATTAACTTAATGCCCCTTACCATGATGAAGAAAATGATGATTGAAGAGCTCAAACCCACAAGGATGTCACTCCAACTTGCTGACAGATCCATCAAAGTGCCAAATGGAGTAGTTGAGAACCTCTTGGTGAAGGTGGGAAACTTCATATTCCCAGCTGATTTTGTGGTCCTAGATATGGATGAAGAGGGAAACAATTCAGTCATTCTTGGTAGACCCTTTTTGGCTACAGCTAGAACAATCATTGATGTGGAAAAGGGAGAGATGATCTTCAGGGTGCATGATGAACAAATGACCATAAATGTCTTCAAAGCAATGCAACACCCTGTTGAGAAAGAAAATTGCATGAGGATTGATGTAGTGGACTCTTTGGTTGAAGAAGTGCTTAACACAAACCATCAAATGCAACAAGAGGAAGTCCATAACATCAAGGGACAAGAAGAAAATACGTTGGAAGCATCAAAGGAACCCAGTGAAGCTACCAAAGAAGAGGCACCACAACAAGAGTTGAAACCACTACCCCCTCATCTTAAATATGCATTCCTTGGTGAGAAAGACAGCTTCCCAGTGATCATCAATTCCACATTGAATGCAGAGGAAGAAGAAAAGCTCCTTGTGGTTTTGAGAACTCACAAAGAGGCTTTGGGGTGGACCATTGATGACTTGAAGGGCATAAGCCCTGCCATATGCATGCACAAGATACTCTTGGAGGAGAACTCCAAACCTGTGGTACAACCTCAAAGAAGATTGAATCCCACAATGAAGGAGGTTGTTCAAAAGGAAGTCCTGAAGTTGTGCAAGGCTGGGATCATCTACCCTATATCTGACAGCCCATGGGTCAGTCCAGTGCAAGTAGTACCTAAGAAAGGAGGCATGATTGTCATTGTTAATGAGAAGAATGAGCTTATCCCAACACGAACAGTGACAGGGTGGAGGATGTGCATAGACTATAGGAGGTTGAATGATGCAACAAGAAAAGACCACTTTCCTCTACCTTTCATTGATCAGATGCTTGAAAGGTTGGCTGGCCATGCTTATTATTTTTTTCTTGATGGATATTCTGGGTATAATCAGATAGTGGTTGACCCCATGGATCAAGAGAAGACTTCCTTCACTTGTCCCTTTGGAGTCTTTGCATACCGGAGGATGCCATTTGGACTTTGCAATGCCCCAGCTACCTTTCAAAGATGCATGCTTTCAATCTTCTCAGACATGGTAGAAAAATTCATTGAAGTCTTTATGGATGATTTCTCTGTTTTTGGTGATTCATTCAATACTTGCTTGCACCATCTTACCTTAGTCTTGAAAAGATGCCAAGAAACAAACTTAGTTTTGAATTGGGAAAAATGCCATTTCATGGTACCCGAAGGCATTGTTCTTGGTCATAAAATTTCAAGAAAAGGTATAGAGGTTGACAAGGCAAAAGTAGAAATTATAGAAAAACTTCCTTTGCCAACTAGTGTGAAAGCCGTTAGGAGTTTCTTGGGGCATGCTGGATTTTATAGGAGATTTATCAAAGATTTTTCCAAAATAGCAAAGCCACTAAGCAATTTGCTGGTGGTAGAAAATTCTTTTATCTTTGATGATGAATGCAAGCATGCTTTTGAAACTCTAAAGGCTAAGCTCACCACAGCACCAATCATCACACCCCCAACTTGGGGACTACCTTTTGAACTCATGTGTGATGCAAGCAACCTTGCAATCGGTGCTGTGTTGGGGCAGAGGAAGGAAAAGAGGCTTCATGTTATCTACTATGCAAGTAAGGTATTGAATGAAACTCAAAGAAACTACACCACAACAGAGAAAGAGTTACTAGCCGTGGTGTATGCCTTTGATAAGTTTAGACAATATTTGATTGGATCTAAAGTCTTAGTGTATACTGACCATGCTGCCATTAAGTATCTTATGTCAAAACAGGATGCCAAACCAAGGCTAATTAGATGGGTGCTACTCCTACAAGAGTTTGACATTGAGATCAAAGATAGAAAGGGCAGTGAAAATCAAGTTGCTGATCACTTATCAAGGGTGCCACAAGATGAATGCCAAGACAACCTTCCATCAATAAATGAAGAGTTTCCAGATGAACATCTCTTGCACATTCAACATGTCCCATGGTTTGCAGACATGGCCAACTACAAGGCAGGAAGAATCATTCCACAAGAGTACACAAGACAACAAGTGAAGAAGCTGTTGCATGAGGCTAGGTTCTTCTTTTGGGACGAACCATTCTTGTTCAAAAGATGCCCAGACGGAATGATAAGAAGATGTGTGCCAGAAAATGAGATGAAGAACATACTATGGCATTGTCACAACACTAGTTATGGTGGTCATTTTGGAGCTGAAAGAACTGCTGCTAAGGTCCTTCAAAGTGGTTTCTATTGGCCTTCAATCTTCAAGGATGCTAGGGAGTTTGTGAGCCAATGCAATGAATGTCAAAGAGCAGGGGGTTTGTCAAAGAAAATGAGATGCCCCAAAAGTTCATTTTGGAAGTGGAACTCTTTGATTTGTGGGGAATAGATTTCATGGGACCTTTTCCTCCATCCTACACGTTCAAATACATCCTGGTAGCAGTAGAGTATGTCTCCAAATGGGTAGAAGCAATAGCCACCACCACATGTGATACCAACGTGGTCTTGCAATTCCTCAAGAAGAACATCTTCACAAGATTTGGAGTACCCAAAGGGCTTATAAGTGATGGGGGAAGCCACTTTTGCAACAACAACTCAATTCCTTACTCCACAAGTATGGTGTTACACACAAAGTAGCTACCCCATATCACCCACAAACCAATGGACAAGCTGAACTTGCTAACAGAGAGCTAAAAAGGATCTTGGAGAAAACTGTGGGAACAACAAGAAAGGATTGGGTTAGGAAGCTAGATGATGCACTTTGGGCATATAGGACAGCCTTCAAGACACCCATAGGAAAATCTCCCTTTCAATTGGTGTATGGAAAGGCATGCCACCTCCCTGTAGAGCTTGAACATAAGGCTTTCTGGGCCACCAAACTTCTAAATCTAGATGCTCAAGCAGCAGGAGAGAAGAGGTTGCTACAACTCAATGAGCTTGAGGAGTTCAGATTGGAGGCATATGACAATGCCAAAATATACAAGGAGAGAGCAAAGAGATGGCATGATAAGAGGATCTCTCAAAGAACATTTGAACCAGGCCAAAAGGTGTTATTATTCAATTCAAGATTGAAGATCTTCCCTGGGAAGCTGAGGTCTAGATGGACTGGTCCATACACCATCACCAAAGTATCACCTCATGGCTATGTTGAATTGCTTGATGAAGCCTCAAAACAAACCTTCACAGTCAATGGACATAGGGTGAAGCACTATTTTGGTGGCCTTTGGAGCAAGGAAGAGAGTGTGCAACTCTTAACATGAGCAAAGAAGCTGCAATGTCGAGCTAAGGACAATAAACAAAGCGCTTCATGGGAGGCAACCCATGCACAGGGAGTCTCTTAATTTCATGTTTTAGTAACCAATAATGATCAAGTAGACTAGTACATGGTGTATGCAAGGCACTAAGTTTGGTGTGGCCAATCTTGAAGTAATGGCAAATGTGTGTTCTATAACACTTAGCCACAAACTAAGTTTGGTGTCCATACATACACGAAAATGCTAAGCTATGAAAGTTTTAGAATAAAATAAAATAAAAAAAAAACGTGAAAAAAAAAGCATTTAATGTAGGTAAATTACTAAGTTTGATGTGGCTATCTTTGGAATTAATTCCATAGAACACTTAGTCACAAACTAAGTTTGGTGTCTTTACTTGCATTATTAATGCTAAAAAAATAGATTAGGGAATCTAATTTAGTCAATTTTGTATAGGAACATAATCATAAGTTTTTAGCCATTAATGTCACTTTAAGAATCTCAAGCCTTTGGCATTTTGTTGCAGGAAAGAAAGAAAGAAGTGATGGGGAATCTTGGAAGCATATAATGAAAGAAGGAAAGAAATGATGGGGAATCTTGAAGAAAGATCACGGATACATAAGGAAGGGTAGTCACATGAATTTTAAACTTTGTGCATGGGGAAAAAGAAATCAACATGCATTGTGCACAAGGAAGCATGCCATGACCGAGCCTTAAATGCCTTCCCACCAACTTTCACTTTAAATACTTCAACCATATTCATTCATCATTCATTCTTCTACCCACCAACTTTCACTTCACTAGCCGAACTCATACTCAACCTCCAACCTACTCCATGTTTCACAAATTCTAACCTTGAACCTCATCTTTACCCAACAAAAACTCTTGAAGCATCACATCTCTCACATAACCGAAACACTCAATCTCCTTCACCATCATTTTCTACCTTCTCTAAGTCACCGTGCTTATCCCATATCTCTTTCATTCACGATCATTTTCCTTATGCTTGAGGACAAGCATTCATCTAAGTTTGGTGTTGGGGAGATTCAATCTTGCAAGTGAATCTCAATGGCCTCATCATCAAGGGATAGGAGAGAAGATGAATTTGATCAAAGAAGATTCAAATCCAAACACAATGAGCGAATTTTTAGTTGGATGTCAAGCAAAGATGTTGTTCCAGAGCTACCATTCAAGCTTAAAAAAGATGAATACCCTGAGATACAAAAAATAATCAGAAAAGGGGGATGGGAGCTTCTCTGTGACCAACCTCAAGAAATAAGCATGCTTCTCATCCATGAGTTCTTCACTAATGTGATAAGAGAATATGATGATGAAGAACCATACATGAGCTATGTAAGAGGTGTGGATGTTGATTTTAGCCCGGACACCATCAATAGGGTGCTAAGGGTCAAGCACAAACAGTTCAAACGACCTAGCTATGAAGAAAGGGTTGAAAATGACCCAAGATATGTGGATGTGGTGAGTGACTTGTGCAGAATAGGCACTGATTGGGTATTGGATTCACATGGCCGATCACTCAAACTTCGGAGAGGTGATCTCATACCTCAAGCAAAAGGATGGCATGACATAGTGAGGAGGTCACTGATCTCTACTTCAAATAACTCTGAGGTAACGGTGAATAGAGCTATAATGATCCATTGCATAATGAAAGGAGGGGAAATCAATGTTGGAGACATTATAGCCAAGAACATCATTGAAATAGCTCAAAAGGTCAAACAGGACAGCTGGCTAGGATACCCTAGTACTATTCTGCGCCTATGTGAAGAAGCTGGAGTGCCTCTGGGAGAATTTGAAGAAACTGATTTGGTCTCTATTGGAAAACCTCTTACCAAAGAAAGGTTGGAGTTCATCACCACAACCCAATTGGAAAGGCAACCTTTAGCAAGAAGGAAGAAAAGAAAAGAAGTAAGACAAGAGGAGGAGCCTCAAGAAATGGATGAATCCCACACCTTGAACATGAACCAACTCCAAGCCGCCTTGGAAGGGATTTCTGGGCAATATTCACAAATTCAAAGAAGCCAAGAGGAACAAGCACAACAACAAAGGGACCTTTGGCAATTGATGGATCAACAAAGAGGGGTTCAAGTTCAATGGATGAACCAACAAAATGAGTACCAAACACACATGATGGAGTTGCAACAAGAACAATATGCCAAGATGCAAGAAGCCATCAACAATTCAGCTATGGAACATGAAAAAGCCATGGAGAAAGTGATACAAGAACAAGCTCAACTAAGGATAGAGCAAGCTCAGCAAAGAGAACTTCTCCATAGGTTGGATGCTAGACATGAAACACTCTACAGAGATTTCAATGAAAACAGAATGTTCAAGGAAGCCAGGCACAAGGACAGACTTGACTATGACATATGCACCCAAGAAAAGCTTAGTTACCTCTGTTCCACACCCCCATTGATCAACCCACAAATCAAATGTTTTAATGAGGCTCGGAAGATATTTGAACAGCAAGAACTAGCAAGGGTGAGATTCAATCAACAGAGGCTACAGGAGACAATGATAAGCTCAGGAATTTGGCAAAGAGAAGAGAGGGATGCAACAACACAACAACAAGGGGAAAGGAGGAGCAAAAAGAAAGAAGATCCAAAGGGAGATTCAACAACAAAGCAACAAGGAGAGCTAAGAAGCAAAAAGAAACAAGATCCAAAGGGCAAAGGAAAGCAAGGAGAATCAAGCAAAGGAAAAGGGACATGAAGACTAAAGGTGGTGAAGTTCCTTTATTTTTTCTTTATGTTTCTTTATGTTTTAAATAAAGAAGATGTATGTCTGAAATATGGTATACCTTCTAGGATGCATTTTTTTTTCTTTTTGAAGCATTATCTTTTATGTTGCCCATTCCATGCATCACCACTCACAGATTTGGAATAGTTGCTTGTCTTTAATATTTTTACTTGTCATTGGAATAAAAGATGTAGTTTGAGCAAGAACAGAGAGAAATCTAGCTTAAAAAGGATCATGTTGTCCCATAAGAAAAGTGCTAGTATATTTATTGTGAAAGAAGCAATGTTCAAGAAATTCAAAAGAATGCTTGCTAATACAAGACTAGCTTGGTTAAGGATCACAAGGGCTTTATCAGTAAAAGCACAAATAACCTTGACAATAAAGAAAATAGAATACAAAGAATGAAAGGCTAGGCATCAATGACAAAAGTTGGATATGTGTCTGTGGTGATTGATGTTAAGAGACATACTTGGGCTAGTAAATCCGAGGGGTGCTTCATCACCCAGTAACTTGAGTTAACTAACTCGGGATTATCGATTGAAAACCCACAATCAAGAGTAGCTCTATAACAGAACATTTAGCAACCCAAAGAGGTGCTGGACACCACTATCCAAACAAAATTTCAATGTTATATGCCTGTGACTGAATGTGTTAAGGAAAGAGGCTTGAGTGAGTAAATCTTTAAGAGTGTCTCAACACTTAACAACTTGAACCAACTGGTTTGGGATTGTTGATTGAAAGCTTATGCTAAAGAGCCGCCTTAAGACAAGATTTCGAGCTTAATTGAAAGAAAAAGGGAAAGAAAAAAAAAAGAAGGAAAAAGAAATAAGCAGAAAAAAATTGGTTCAAGGATCATGTGCTTAGGTGTGAAAGAAGTCTAGTGAAGTTAACCAATTTAGTAGTGAAGCAAGCATTTTAATTGAAAAAGTTGAATAGTTGTGTTCAATTACAATAAATTTATGACCACACAAGTGAGGAGAACATGCTCAATGAGAAATTACTCTCTGGGAGAACATTCAAGTCTTACATCTTAGATTCTTGTGACAAAGTCCTTTATATTTTGCTTGAGGACAAGCAATATTTTAAGTTTGGTGTTGTGATGCAAATGCATATTTGCATTATTAGTTAGTTAGTTTAGTTAGTTTTAGTTTAAATTCACTCATTTTCTCTAAATAAACAAGTCCTTTTATGAGTTTTGTTTCCATGCATGATGATATCAAGGAACATGTTAATTCTAGCCAAATTCATGCAAATGATTTAAGGAATGCATATATGAATGAGTATGAATGAATCTCATGAAATTTATTGCTTGAATTGGTAAGACTTTGAAGCTATCTCCCTTGTTGATGATAGGTGATGAAACAAGGAAGCATGGAAGCAAGAAGGAGGCAACCAAGGCAAGGAGTTGGCGTTGCCAACTTGGGATTGGCGTTGCCAACTCCACAACACAAGGCAAGCTTGGTCCTGGAGGCAACCAAGGCAAGAAGTTGGCGTTGCCAACTTGGGATTGGCGTTGCCAACTCCACAACACAAGGCAAGCTTGGTCCTGGAGGCAACCAAGGCAAGAAGTTGGCGTTGCCAACTTGAGATTGGCGTTGCCAACGCCACACACAACCACACCAAGCAAGCTTGGCAACCCTGGAAGCAAAGTTGGCGTTGCGAACTCTAGAACCAAGTTGCCAACGCTCACACACAAGGAACTTGGCCCTGGAAGCAAGGTTGGCGTTGCCAACTCTAGAACCAAGTTGCCAACGCCACACACAAGACACAAGCAAGGAACTTGGCCCTGGAGGAAGCAAAGTTGGCGTTGCCAACTTGAAGCTGGCGTTGCCAACGCCCACACAAGGAACTTGGCCCTAGATTTGGAGCCTCGAGCACGTTGCCAGCCTAGAAATGAGGGGCGTTTTTGAGGACAACGCAGGCTAACAACGCCAAACAATCAAGCTTGGCCCTGGAAGAAAAGGAGCTGGCGTTGCCAACTCAAGATGGGCGTTGCCAACGCCACACAACCAAGCAACAAATGGAGCCCTGGAAGAAAAGGAGCTGGCGTTGCCAACTCAAGAATGGCGTTGCCAACGCCACACAAGAAAGCTTGGCTAGGCACCAAGTTTTGGTGCCAGCCAAGTTGCCAAACGCCCAATGGCGCACCAACCAGGCTGCCAAACGCCCAATGGCGCACCAACCAGGCTGCCAAACGCCCAATGGCGCACCAACCAGGCTGCTAAACGCCCAATGGCGCACTAACCGCGTTCCAAACGCCCAAATGCCGCACCACTCACGTTGCCAACGCTAGATGGGCGTTGCCAACGCCAACTTACCAAAACAAGGCAGCCTGAACATGTCCACTTCAATGGAAGATATCTTGAGCTACAGAGATCCAAATTGAGTACTTCCAGTTGCATTGGAAAGCTAACATTCAGAGCTTTCCAACCATATATAATAGTCCATGGTGGAGCACAAGATTGAAGCCAAACCAGAGTCATCTTTAGGCCCTAAAAACAAGAACATGAAATGAAATTCAAGGGAGCTAGAGATGATCCTTGGATGTGGGATCGAGCACGTTGCCAACGTGCACAAAGGGGGCGTGTTTTGCAACAACGCCAGCCTCAAGTCCTTGCCTTGGGAGAGTGATGCTCGAGCACGTTGCTAACTTGGGGTTGAGGGTGCGTTATTCACAACAACTTGGCAACAACTTGGCAGCTTGACCTTACCTTCTTTGAGGAGCCATAACTTGAGCTAGGAAAGTCCAATTGAGGTGATTCCAATGGCATTAGAAAATAGACATCAAGAGCTTTCCAATGATGTATAATAGTCCATATTGAAGCTGAAGGTTGACACTCAAATTCTGGGCTACATTTAGCATGAAAGTAAGGCCAAAAAGAGAAAGAGCAAGTTGTTGCAACAACTTGGGCTAGCAACGCCCAAGTCTCAAACTCACTTCCAGGAAATTGGCATGCACGTTGCCAACGTGCACTAAGGCCTGAGTTATTGCCAACAACGCCCCTCAATGGGCCAGAATTGGTGCCAACTTGCTTTGCTTCCCCTATTCATCACAAAGGCCAACAACTTCTTCAATTGAGCCAAGAATTCAACAAAGAGAAGCCCATATTGCTAAACCAATTGAAGATCTTTGGAAGAGTTTTAGAGTAGTATAAATAGAAGAGATTGATGTACTTGTGGGGGACTTTTTTTTTGACACTTTTGAATACTGTTTAAGACTTAGCATTTTTATTCACTTTTAGCACTTGAATTTGAAGACTCTTTTGGGTACTTCCGAGAGAGTTCTCTTTGGTTTTCTATTGGAATTTTTCTTCTTCATTTTCAAGTTTTAAGCACTTCATTCTTCTTCTTCTTCTTCCTTTACACTTAGTTTAATTCTTGTTTATGGCAATTGTTGTTGAATTTGGAGCAATGACTCACTAAACCCCACTTTCATTAGGGGGAGGAGCTCTGTTTGTTGGAATGGATTGATGAACCCATCATTCCTCCTCAATTCTAGTGGTTGATCTAAAGAGGGAACTCTTGCTCTTCATAGATTCAACCACCATCGAGAGAGGGGTTAATCTACATGAATTATGTGGTGAATTTGAGGAATGAGCCACATAATTCAGTTTAGAGTTCATCCTTTCATGATTTCTTTAATCAATATACCTTGGTTAGTATGTGAGATGTAACTCTCCTTGGTTGAGATTATAGAAATTGTGTGGCTGGATAATATATGAGCTTCATCTCTTCTCATGAACAATTAGATCACGAGAGTGGCAATTGGCTATGTTGAGAGAGATTGAATCACCAAGAGATTGGGGTTCAATCACCCACTTGCCATAGATCTATACCCATGATTGAGAGGAATTTGACTAACATCAATTCATGAAAACTAACATCTCTGATCCCTAATGATCTTCTCTACCATCAATTCTTATTTCTTTTGCTTATTAGTTGTTTGAATACCCATCACCCCATCTCCCTTTACATTCTTGCAATTTATTTTTCTTGTCATCTACATTCTGTCTCTTTATTTCTTGCTCTTGCTCTTATGCTCTTTAAATTTCTGCAACCTTTAATTCCTAGCAATTTATCTTTGATGTCATTTAAGTATCTTGCACTTTAAGTTTCCGTCATTTACTTCCATTTTATTTCTATTGTCCTGTTTTTAAATTCCTTGCAATTTACATTCCTGCACTTATGTTCAAAAGTTACATTAATCACAAAATCAAAATCTTATTCGCTTAACTAAATTTACCATTTAACTAAAGTTGCTTTATCTACCAATCCTCGTGGGATCGACCTCACTCTTAGTGAGTTTTACTACTTGATGCGACCCGGTATACTTGCCGGTTGTACGTGAAATCTTAATTTTTACGTATCATGTAATTCTTCTGTGCATCGTTTAGAACACGGCTGGCATAATAAATGACGTGCAGAAGCTTGTTATGCCTCTGTCCCAACACTGCACCAATGGCATGGTCACTGGCATCACACATTAGTTCAAATGGTAATGTCCAATCTGGTGCAGAGATGACTGGTGCTGTGACCAGCTTGGCTTTCAGGGTCTCAAATGCCTGCAGACACTGTGTGTCAAACACAAATGGTGTGTCAGCAGCTAGCAGGTTGCTCAAAGGTTTTGCAATATTCGAAAAATCCTTTATGAACCTTCTGTAGAATCCTGCATGCCCCAGAAAGCTTCTGATTGCCTTAATATTGGCAGGTGGTGGTAATTTTTCAATTACCTCTACCTTTGCCTTATCCATCTCTATTCCCCTGCTTGAAATTTTGTGCCCAAGGACAATTCCTTCAGTCACCATAAAGTGACATTTCTCCAGTTTAAAACCAGGTTAGTCTCTTGGCACCTTTTCAGGACAAGTGCTAGGTGGTTAAGACAGGAGCTGAATGAGTCTCCATATACTGAGAAGTCATCCATGAAGACTTCCAGGAATTTCTCCACCATATCAGAGAAGATGGATAGCATGCATCTCAGAAAGGTTGCAGGAGTATTACACAGACCAAAAGGCATCCTCCTGTAGGCAAACACGCCAGAAGGGCAAGTAAATGCTGTTTTCTCTTGGTCCTGAGGATCTACTGCAATTTGGTTGTAACCTGAGTAGCCATCCAAAAAGCAGTAATAATCATGACCAGCTAGTCTTTCTAGCATTTGGTCTATGAATGGTAAAGGAAAATGATCCTTTCTGGTGCCTGTATTGAGCCTCCTGTAGTCAATACACATACGCCACCCTGTGACTGTTCTTGTAGGAACCAGTTCATTTTTTTCATTATGAACCACTGTCAAGCCTCCCTTTTTGGGGACAACTTGGACAGGGCTCACCCAGGGGCTATCAGAAATAGGATAAATAATCCCAGCCTCTAGTAATTTAGTGACCTCTTTCTGCACCACCTCCTTCATGGCTGGATTTAGCCTCCTTTGTGGTTGGACCACTGGTTTGGCATTATCCTCCAACAAGATCTTGTGCATGCATCTAGCTGGGCTAATGCCCTTAAGATCACTTATGGACCACCCAAGAGCTATCTTGTGTGTCCTTAGCACTTGAATCAGTGCTTCCTCTTCTTGTGGATTTAAAGCAGAGCTTATAATCACTGGAAAAGTGTCACCCTCTCCCAGAAATGCATACTTCAGGGATGGGGGTAATGGTTTGAGTTCAGGTTTGGGAGGCTTATCCTCCTCCTGAAGAATTTTCGAAAATTCCTTTGTTTCCTGTGGTTCTTCTTGATCAGGTTGAGCATTCTTGAAGATGTCCTCAAGCTCTGATTCTAGGCTTTCAGTCATATTGATCTCTTCCACCAAAGAGTCAATAATGTCAGCGCCCATGCAGTCATTTGGTGTGTCTGGATGCTGCATAGCTTTTACAGCATTCAACTTGAACTCATCCTCATTGACTCTCAGGGTTACTTCCCCTTTTTGTACATCAATGAGAGTTCGTCCAGTTGCTAGGAAAGGTCTTCCTAGAATGAGAGTTGCACTCTTGTGCTCCTCCATTTCCAGCACTACAAAGTCAGTTGGAAAGGCAAATGGCCCAACCTTGACAATCATGTCCTCTATTATGCCTGATGGGTGTTTAATGGAGCCATCAGCAAGTTGAAGGCATATCCGGGTTGGTTTGACTTCTTCAGACAATCCAAGCTTTCTAATAGTGGATGCAGGTATTAGATTGATGCTTGCTCCAAGATCACATAGGGCTGTCTTGGTGCCGGCACCTTCTAATGTGCATGGTATCATAAAGCTCCCTGGATCTTGAAGCTTTTCTGGTAAGCTTTTCAGAATGACTGCACTGCATTCTTCAGTGAGAAACACTTTTTCAGTTTCTCTCCAATCCTTCTTATGACTTAAGATCTCTTTCATGAACTTAGCATAAGAAGGTATTTGCTCAAGTGCCTCTGCAAACGGAATCTTTATTTCAAGAGTCCTTAGATAGTCTGCAAAGCGGGCAAATTGCTTATCCTGTTCCGCTTGGCGGAGTTTCTGAGGATAAGGTATCTTGGCTTTATATTCTTCAACCTTAGTTGCTGCAGGTTTATTCCTTACAGAAGTGGTTGAAGAAGCTTTTTTAGAGGGATTACTGTCAGCACTCTCAGGTGTCTGATCCTCCCTTGACGTCTGAACGCCAGGAATGGGTGAAGATTGGGCGTTTAACGCCAACTTCTCTCCCTTTTCTGGCGTTTGAACGCCAGAACTGGGCAGGGAATGGGCGTTTAACGCCAGCTTTCCTCCCCTTTCTGGCGTTTGAACGCCAAAAGTACTCCTCTCCGAGCTCTTACTGTCCTCAGAGGGATTTTGGACAGTGGTTTGGTTATCTTCTGTCAATTGTTCCTTATTTGGCTTTTTGCTACTTTGAGCAGTGCCATTTAATGTCTTCCCACTCCTCAGTTGAACTGCTTGACATTCTTCTGTTATCTGTTTAGATATCTGCTGTTTTGCTTGATTCAACTACAGTTCTATGCTCTTGTTGGCAATTTTAGTTTCATGGAGCATCTCTTTAAATTCTGATAACTATTTTGTCATCAGGTGTAATTGTTGATTAAGCTCAATCATCTGTTCTTAAGGATTAGGATCAGTGGCTACTGCCATGACGTCCTCTTTTGGAGAGAACTCATTGCTAGAGTACAAATATTGATTTCTAGCAACAGTGTCTATAAGCTCTTGAGCCTCTTCAATTGTCTTCCTCATGTGTATAGATCCACCAGCTGAGTGGTCTAAAGACATCTGAGCTTTTTCTGTAAGCCCATAGTAGAAGATGTCTAATTGTACCCACTCTGAAAACATTTCAGAAGGGCATTTTCTTAGCATACCTCTATACCTCTCCCAGGCATTATAAAGGGATTCATTATCCTCTTGTTTAAAGCCTTGGATGTCCAGCCTTAGCTGTGTCATCCTCTTTGTTGGGTAAAAGTGATTCAGGAATTTGTCTGATAACTGTTTCCATGTCTTTATGCTTGCTGTAGGTTGGTTATTCAACCACCTCTTAGCTTGATCTTTTACAGCAAATGGAAACAGTAATAGTCTGTAGACATCCTGATCCACCTCTTTATCACGTACTGTGTCAGCAATTTGCAAGAACTGTGCCAGAAACTCAGTGGGTTCTTCTTGTGGAAGACCGGAATACTGGCAGTTTTGCTGCACTATGATAATGAGTTGAGGATTTAGCTCAAAGCTGCTTGCTTTGATGGGAGGTGTACAGATGCTACTCCCATATGCAACTGTAATGGGGTTAGCATATGACCCCAGAGTCCTTCTAGACTGTTCATTCCCATTTATGTCCATATTGGAGAAAAGGGAATTGATGTGAATAGTAATCAAGATATGTATGTATATATATTTTTTGAAAAGAGGAGAGATAAAAACAACAAAGAGACACCAAACTTAAAATTTTTCAGAAAATCAAACATGAATTTTCAAAATTTTTAAAGAAAAACACAAAGAAGACACCAAACTTAGAATTTTTAAAGATCAAGAAGGGACTAAGGACATGCAAATTCGAAAATTAAAAGAAAAACAAAAACATGCAATTGACACCAAACTTAAAATATGAAATTATACTCAAATAAAGGACTCTAAACCAACAAAAACAAAACGGTCCTAATCTAAGCAACAAGATAAGCCGTCAGTTGTCCAAACTCGAACAATCCCCGGTAACGGCGCCAAAAACTTGGTGCACGAAATTGCAATCACACTTTTGCAATCCCGCACAACTAACCAGCAAGTGCACTGGGTCGTCCAAGTAATACCTTACGTGAGTAAGGGTCGATCCCACGAAGATTGCCGGTTTGAAGCAAGCTATGGTTATCTTGTGACTCTTAGTCAGGATGTCAAAGATTATCAGGATTGATTGAAAAGCAAAAGAACATAAAATAGGTACTTGAATTGCAGTGATGGAGAATAGGTTGAGGTTTTGGAGATGCTCTGTCTTCTGAACCTCTGCTTTCCTACTGTATTCTTCTTCAAACACGCAAGACTCCTTCCATGGCAAGCTGTATGCAAGGGTTTCACCGTTGTCAGTGGCTACCTCCCATCCTCTCAGTGGAAATGTTCAACGCACCCTGTCACGGCACGACTATCCAGCTGTCAGTTCTCGATCATGTCGGAATAGAATCCAGTGATTCTTTTGCGTCTGTCACTAACGCCCCACAATCGCGAGTTTGAAGCTCGTCACAGTCATTCAATCATTGAATCCTACTCAGAATACCACAGACAAGGTTTAGACCTTCCGGATTTTCTTGAATGCCGCCATTAATTCTAGCTTATACCACGAAGATTCTAATTAAGGAATCCAAGAGATATCTACTCAATCTAAGGAAGAACGGAGGTGGTTGTCAAGCACGCGTTCATTGTTGAGAATATGATGAGTGTCACGGGTCATCACATTCATCCGGGTTAAGAACAAGTGATATCTTAGAACGGAAGCAAGCATGATTGAATATGAAACAGTAGTAATTGCATTAATCCATTAAGACACAGCAGAGCTCCTCACCCCCAACCATGGGGTTTAGAGACTCATGCTGTAGAAGATACAATGAGAAACGTATAAAGTGTCATGAGGTACCGATACAATGTCAAAAGATCCTATTAATAGTGAACTAGTAACCTAGGATTTACAGAAATGAGTGAATGACAGAAAAATCCACTTCCGGGCCCACTTGGTGTGTGCTTGGGCTGAGCATTGAAGCATTTTCGTGTAGAGGCTCTTTCTGGAGTTAAACGCCAGCTTTTATGCCAGTTTGGGCGTTTAACTCCAATTTCTATGCCAGTTCCAGCGTTAAACGCTGGGAATTTTGAAGCTGATTTGCAACGCCGATTTGGGCCATCAAATCTTAGGCAAAGTATGGACTATTATACATTGCTGGAAAGCCCAGGATGTCTACTTTCCAACGCTGTTGAGAGCGCGCCAATTGGGCTTCTGTAGCTCCAGTAAATCCACTTCGAGTGCAGGGAGGTCAGAATCCAACAGCATCTGCAGTCCTTTTAGCCTCTGAATCAGATTTTTGCTCAGATCCCTCAATTTCAGCCAGAAAATACCTGAAATCACAGAAAAACACACAAACTCATCGTAAAGTCCAGAAAAGTGAATTTTAATTAAAAACTAATAAAAATATACTAAAAACTAACTAAATCCTACTAAAAACATACTAAAAACAATACCAAAAAGCGTATAAATTATCCGCTCATCAATTGCCCTTACATCAATCCAACAGATTCCAATCTAACTCACAAATACAAATTATGAATAGTTTCCTCTAATCCAAACCTTCTGATTTTGCCTAACTAAGACGTGTAAGATAACCATAGCTTGCTTCAAACCACAATCCTCGTGGGATCGACCCTGACTTGCTCAGGTATTGCTTGGACGACCCAATGCACTTGCTGGTATAGCTGTATTGATGAAGAAAAATTATCGGTAAAGAATTTCTCAATGAAATCTCGTTGCAAGAATAGTTCTAAATCAACAAACAATCCTCACATCGAAATTTAATTTGGTTGTCACAAGTACAAACCCCAATAAAAATAACCGAAGTATTTAAACCTCGGGCCATCTCTCAAGGAACTACAGGGAAATGTGCTCGATTATTGGTTATGGATTGTATATTTTGAGGTTTTGAATAAGGGACAAAAAATGTAAATGACAAGAGAAATAAGCTAATAACTAAGAAAGCTCTTGGCAAGGGATGAGAACTAGAAGTCCCATCCTTATTATCTTCATCAATTGTGACAAGAAATGTCCATTGCTCTCACTTAGTTAACCTCTAACTATGAAGGAAAGTCTAGTGGATACAATCAACTTGAGTCCACAAGTCCTAGTCAAATCCTAAGGAAAGACTAGCTTTAATGGCATTTGATAAACTGTTATTTTACGATTTATCTTGTACTCAATTGAGTGGTTTTTATCAGATTCTTCCCACATTTATCCATGTAATTAGCATGTTATACATTTGCCTTCCTGATCTAATACTATGATTGAAAACCTACTTCCTAAGCCCTTAAATTGTTGGATTATAATCCCTCTATATACCATTCGATGCCGTGATCTGTGTGTTCAGTGTTTTCAGGTTCTATAGGGCAAGAATGGCTAGGAGAATGGAAAGAAAGCTTGCAAAAATGGGAGGAATACAAAGAAACAATGAAGCTGACCAGCGAGACTCGATGTGCACGCATAGCTCTCACGTGCGCGTGATCTGAAGCATTCCATAGCGATGCGCACGCGCACCTAACGCGTACGTGTGATTAGCGCAGAATACAAGGGATGCATACGCGTGACTGACGCATACGCGTGACTGAAGCGTACGCGTGACAAGGAGTTTGACAAATGACGCGCACGCATGACATGCGCGACGTACAGCAGTTGCAGAAAAATGCTGGGGGTGATTTTGGGCCAGTTTTAGACCCAGTTTTTGGCCCAGAAACACAGACTAGAGCCAGGGAATAGTAGAGAATCAGGATACATTCTCATTACGCAAAGCTTTTAGTTTTAGTTTTGAATCTGGAGAGAGAATTCCACTACTTCCTCTAGGTTTTCTTCACATTCATAGTTTTTATTTGAGTTTTATTGCTTTTGCTTTGGATATTGGTGGACGAAATTGTGATCAACAATAATGGCTCTTTGGCATGTGCCTAAAAACTAACTCAGCACTTTCTTTTCACAATTCCGTTCAACTTAACCAGCAAGTGTACTGGGTCATCCAAGTAATACCTTACGTGAGTAAGGGTTGATCCCACAGAGATTGTTGGTATGAAGCAAGCTATAGTCACCTTGTAAATCTCAGTTAGGCAGATTAAATTGGTTTATGGATTTTCGAATAATTAATAATAAATAGAAAATAAAAAGGGATAGAAATACTTATGTAAATCAATAGTGGGAATTTCAGATAGGCGTGTGGAGATGCTAGAATCCTTTCGAATCTCTACTTTCTTATTGCTTTCATCCAATCCTTCTTACTCCTTTCCATGGCAAGCTGTATGTAGGGCATCACCATCATCAACGGCTACTTTTAATCCTCTCGGGAAAATGGTCCTATGCGCTGTCACTACACGGCTAATCGTCTAGAGGCATCACCCTTGTTGATAGCTACATCCCATCCTCTCAGTGAAAATGGTCCAAATGCTCTGTCACAGCACGGCTAATCATCTGTCGGTTCTCAATCAGGTTGGAGTAGAATCCATTGATTCTTTTGCGTTTGTCATCACGCCCAGCCTTCAGGAGTTTGAAGCTCATCACAGTCATTCAATCCCGGGATCCTACTCGGAATACCACAGACAAGGTTAGACTTTCCGGATCCCCATGAATGCCGCCATCTATCTAGCTTATACCACGAAGATTCTGTTGGGGAATCTAAGAGATATGCGCCCGGCCTAAGGTAGAACGGAAGTGGTTGTCAGTCACGCGCGTTCATAGGTGAGAATGACGATGAGTGTCACGGATCATCACATTCATCAAAGTGTTGTGCAACATATATTTTGGAATAAGAATAAAAGAGAATTGAATAGAAAGTAATGGTAATTGTATTGAAACTTGAGGTACAGCAGAGCTCCACACCCTTAATCTATGGTGTGCAGAAACTCCACCGTTGAAAATACATAAGTGAAAGGTTCAGGCATGGCCGAATGGCCAGCCCCCATGATCTGAGAATTAATCGTCCCAAGATGTCTAATACAATAGTAAATTATCCTATTTATAATAGACTAGCTACTAGGGTTTACATGAGTAAGTTTTTGATGCATAAATCCACTTCCGGGGCCCACTTGGTGTATGCTTGGGCTGAGCTTGATCTATCCACGAGCTGAGACTTTTCTTGGAGTTGAACTCCAAGTTATAACGTGTTTTGGGCGTTCAACTCCGGATCATGACGTGTTTCTGGCGTTTAACTCCAGACAGCAGCATGTACTTGGCGTTCAACGCCAAGTTACATCGTCAATTTCCGAATAAAGTATGGACTATTATATATTGCTGGAAATCTCTGGATGTGTACTTTCCAACACCGTTGAGAGCGCGCCATTTGGAGTTTTGTAGCTCCAAAAAATCCATTTTGAGTGCAGGGAGGTCAGATTCCAACAGCATCAGCAGTCCTTTTGTCAGTCATTTTCAGAGTTTTGCTCAAGTCCCTCAATTTCAGCCAGAAATTACCTGAAATTACAGAAAAACACACAAACTCATAGTAAAGTCCAGAAATATGAATTTAACATAAAAACTAATGAAAACATCCCTAAAAGTAGCTTGAACTTACTAAAAACTACCTAAAAACAATGCCAAAAAACGTATAAATTATCCGCTCATCACAACACCAAACTTAAATTGTTGCTTGTCCCCAAGCAACTGAAAATAAATTAGGATAAAAAGAAGAGAATATACTGTGAATTCCAGAATATCAATGAATATTAATTATAATTAGATGAGCGGGACTTGTAGCTTTTTGCTTCTGAATAGTTTTGGCATCTCACTTTTTCCCTTGAAGTTTAGAATGATTGGCTTCTCTTAGGAACTTAGAATTTTGGATAGTGTTATTGACTTTCCTAGTTAAGCATGTTGATTCTTGAACAAAGCTACTTATGAGTCTTGGCCGTGGCCCTAAGCATTTTGTTTTCCAGTATAACCACCGGATACAAAAATGCCACAAACACATAACTGGGTGAACCTTTTCAGATTGTGACTCAGCTTTGCTGAAGTCCCCAGTTAGAGGTGTCCAGAGCTCTTAAGCACACTCTTTTTTTGCTTTGGATCACGACTTTAACCACTCAGTCTCAAGCTTTTCACTTGGACCTTCATGACACAAGCACATGGTTAGGGACAGCTTGATTTAGCCGCTTAGGCCTAGATTTTATTTCCTTGGGCCCTCCTATCCATTGATGCTCAAAGCCTTGGATCCTTTTTACCCTTGCCTTTTGGTTTTAAGGGCTATTAGCTTTTTTTGCTTGCTTTTTCTTTTTCTTTCTATTTTTTTCGCCATTTTTTTTTCACAAGCTTTCTTTTTTCACTGCTTTTTCTGGCTTCAAGAATCAATTTCATGAATTTTCAGATCATCAATAACATTTCTCCTTGTTCATCATTCTTTCAAGAGCCAACAATTTTAACATTCATAAACAACAAGATCAAAAGACATATGCACTGTTCAAGCATTCATTCAGAAAACAAAAGTATTGTCACCACATCAATATAATTAAATTAATTTCAAGGACAATTTTCAAAATTCATGTACTTCTTGTTCTTTTGAATTAAAACATTTTTCATTTAAGAGAGGTGAAGGATTAATGGATTTTATTCATAGCTTTAAGACATGGTTACTACATACTAATGATCATGAAGTAGAGACACAAAATATAGATAAACATAACATAGGAACCGAAAAACAGAAAGAAATAAGAACAAGGAATGAATCCACCTTAGTGGCGTCTTCTTCTTGAAGGACCAACAATGTCCTTAAGCTCTTCTATGTCTCTTCCTTGCCTTTGTTGCTCCTCCCTCATTGCTCTTTGATCTTCTCTTATTTCTTGGAGAATGATGGAGTGCTCATGATGTTCCACCCTTAATTGTTCCACATTGTGGCTCAAACCTTCTAAGGAAGTGTTGAGTTGTTCCCAATAGTTGTTGGGAGGAAAGTGCATCCCTTGAGGTATCTTAGGGATTTCTTGATGATGAGCTTCCTCATGCATCTCTTGAGAACCGTGGAGGGTCTCTCTTGCTTGCTCCATCCTCTTCTTGGTGATGGGCTTATCCTCTTCAATTGAGATGTCTCCTTCTATGATAACTCCAACTGAGTAACATAGATGGCAAATAAGGTGAGGAAATGCTAGCCTTGCCAAGGTGGAGGGCTTTTCGGCTATTTTGTAGATTTCATTGGAGATGACCTCATGAACTTCTACTTCCTCTCCAATCATGATGCTATAAATCATGATGGCCCGATCCACAGTAACTTCAGATCGGTTGCTAGTGGGAATGATGGAGCGTTGAATGAACTCCAACCATCCTCTAAGCACAGGCTTGAGGTCCAGTCTTCTTAGTTGGACTGGCTTGCCTTTGGAGTCTCTCTTCCATTGAGCTCCTTCCACACATATGTCCATAAGGACTTGGTCCAACTTTTGATTAAAGTTGACCCTTCTAGTGTAGGGGCGTTCATCTCCTTGCATCATGGGCAAGTGGAATGCCAATCTCACATTCTCCGGACTAAAATCTAAGTATTTCCCCCGAACCATTGTGAGATAATTCTTTGGACTCTGGTTCATACTTTGATCATGGTTCCTAGTGATCCATGCATTGGCATAGAACTCTTGAACCATTAAGATTTCGACTTGTTGCATGGGGTTCGTTAGGACTTCCAACCTCTTCTTCGGATTTCATGTCGGATCTCTGGATACTCATTTTTCTTGAGCTTGAAAGGGACCTCAGGGATCACCTTCTTCTTTGCCACAACATCATAGAAGCGGTCTTGATGGCTATTGGAGATGCATCTTTCCATCTCCCATGACTCGGAGGTGGAAGCTTTTGTCTTCCCTTTTCCTTTTCTAGAGGATTCTCCGGCCTTAGGTGCTGGTGCACGAAATTGTGATCAATACTTTTCACAACTCAAATAATCCCCGGTAATGAATCCAAAAACTTGGTGTTCAATACCATGGCATAAACACAACTTCGCACAACTAACCAGCAAGTGCACTGGGTCGTCCAAGTAATAAACCTTACGCGAGTAAGGGTCGATCCCACGGAGATTGTTGGTATGAAGCAAGCTATGGTCACCTTGTAAATCTTAGTCAGGCAGACTCAAATGGGTATAGTGATATACGAATAAAACATAAAGATAAAGATAGAGATACTTATGCAATTCATTGGTAGGAATTTCAGATAAGCGTATGAAGATGCTTGGTCCCTTCCGTCTCTCTGCTTTCCTACTGTCTTCATCCAATCCTTCTTACTCCTTTCCATGGCAAGCTTATGGAAGGGTTTCACCGTTGTCAGTGGCTACCTCCCATCCTCTCAGTGGAAATGTTCAACGCACCCTGTCACGGCACGGCTATCCATCTGTCGGTTCTCGATCAGGCCGGAATAGAATCCAGTGATTCTTTTGCGTCTGTCACTAATGCCCCGCCTTCAGGAGTTTGAAGCACGTCACAGTCATTCAATCATTGAATCCTACTCAGAATACCACAGACAAGGTTAGACCTTCCGGATTCTCTTGAATGCCGCCATCAGTTCTTGCCTATACCACGAAGACTCTGATCTCACGGAATGGCTGGCTCGTTTGTCAGGCGAGCACTCGGTTGTCAGGCGATCAACCATGCATCGTGTATCAGAAATCCAAGAGATATTCACCCAATCTAAGGTAGAACGGAGGTGGTTGTCAGTCACACGTTCATAGGTGAGAATGATGATGAGTGTCACGGATCATCACATTCATCAAGTTGAAGAACAAGTGATATCTTCGACAAAGAACAAGCAGAATTGAATAGAAGAACAATAGTAATTGCATTAATACTCGAGGTACAGCAGAGCTCCACACCTTAATCTATGGTGTGTAGAAACTCCACCGTTGAAAACACATAAGAACAAGGTCTAGGCATGGCCGAATGGCCAGCCTCCCAAAGTTATCAAAAGATCTAAAGAACAAAAGATTCCAAAGATCAGAAGATGAAAATACAATAGTAAAAGGTCCTATATATAGAGAACTAGTAGCCTAGGGTGTACAGAGATGAGTAAATGACATAAAAATCCACTTCCGGGCCCACTTGGTGTGTGCTTGGGCTGAGCAATGAAGCATTTTTCGTGTAGAGACTCTTCTTGGAGTTAAACGCCAGCTTTTGTGCTAGTTTGGGCGTTTAACTCCCATTTTGGTGCCAGTTCCGGCGTTTAACGCTGGGAAATCTGAGGGTGACTTTGAACGCCGGTTTGGGCCATCAAATCTTGGGCAAAGTATCGACTATCATATATTGCTGAAAAGCCCAGGATGTCTACTTTCCAACGCCGTTGAGAGCGCGCCAATTGAGCTTCTGTAGCTCCAGAAAATCCACTTCGAGTGCAGGGAGGTCAGAATCCAACAGCATCTGCAGTCCTTTTCAGTCTCTAAATCAGATTTTTTCTCAGGTCCCTCAATTTCAGCCAGAAAATACCTGAAATCACAGAAAAATATACAAACACATAGTAAAGTCCAGAAAAGTGAATTTTAACTAAAAACTAATAAAAATATACTAAAAACTAAACCAAATATACTAAAAACATACTAAAAACAATGCCAAAAAGCGTACAAATTATCCGCTCATCACAACACCAAACTTAAATTGTTGCTTGTCCCCAAGCAACTGAAAATCAAATAAGATAAAAAGAAGAGAATATGCAATGAACTCCAAAAACATCTATGAAGATCAGTATTAATTAGATGAGCGGTGCTTTTAGCTTTTTGCCTCTGAACAGTTTTGGCATCTCACTTTATCCTTTGAAATTCAGAATGATTGGCTTCTTTAGGAACTCAGAATCCAGATAGTGTTATTGATTCTCCTAGTTAAGTATGATGATTCTTGAACACAGCTACTTATTGAGTCTTGGCTGTGGCCCAAAGCACTCTGTCTTCCAGTATTACCACCGGATACATACATGCCACAGACACATAATTGGGTGAACCTTTTCAGATTGTGACTCAGCTTTGCTAGAGTCCCCAATTAGAGGTGTCCAGGGTTCTTAAGCACACTCTTTTTGCCTTGGATCACAACTTTATTTCTTTCTTTTTCTTTCTTTTTCTCTTTCTCCTTTTTTTGTTTTTTTTTTTTTGTATTCACCGCTTTTTCTTGCTTCAAGAATCATTTTTATGATTTTTCAGATCCTCAGTAACATGTCTCCTTTTTCATCATTCTTTCAAGAGCCAACAATTTTAACATTCATGAACAACAAATTCAAAAGACATATGCACTGTTCAAGCATACATTCAGAAAACAAAAAGTATTGTCACCACATCAAACTAATTAAGCTAGTTTTAAAGATGAATTTGAAATCCTGTACTTCTTGTTCTTTTGTGATAAAAACAGTTTTCTTTTAAGAAAGGTGATGGATTCATAGGACATTCATAACTTTAAGGCATAGACACTAAGACATTAATGATCATAAGACACAAACATAGACAAACATAAGCATGAAAATTTCAAAAAAAAGAAAAACAAAGAACAAGGACATTAAAGAACGGGTCCACCTTAGTGATGGCGGCTTGTTCTTCCTCTTGAAGATCCTATGGAGTGCTTGAGCTCCTCAATGTCTCTTCCTTGTCTTTGTTGCTCCTCTCTCATGATTCTTTGATCTTCTCTAATTTCATGAAGGAGAATGGAGTATTCTTGGTGCTCCACCCTTAATTGTCCCATGTTGGAACTCAATTCTCCTAGGGAGGTGTTGATTTGCTCCCAATAGTTTTGTGGAGGAAAGTGCATCCCTTGAGGCATCTTAGGGACTTCATGAGGAGGAGGATCTCTTGTTTGCTCCATCCTTTTCTTAGTGATGGGCTTGAGGTCATGCCTTCTCAGTTGAACTGGCTTCCCTCTTGAATTTCTCTTCCATTGGGCGTCCTCTTCACAGATATCTATGAGGACTTGGTCTAACCTTTTGATCAAAGTTGACCCTTCTTCATGGCCACAACTTCATAGAAGTGGTCTCGATGCACCCTTGAGATGAATCTCTCCATCTCTCATGACTCGGAGGTAGAAGCTTTTGCCTTCCCTTTCCTCTTTCTAGAGGTTTCTCCGGCCTTGGATGCCATAAATGGTTATGTAAAAACAAAAAGCAATGCTTTTACCACACCAAACTTAAAAGGTTTGCTCGTCCTCGAGCAAAAGAAGAAAGAAGAGAGTAGAAGAAGAAGAAATGAGGAAGAAGGGAATGGCGTTGTGTTCGGCCAAAGAGGGGGAGAAGTGGTGTTTAGGTTGTGTGAAAATGAAGGGGTGAAGAAGGGTCTATATAGGAGAGGGGGGCTCATGGTTCGGTCATGTATGGGTGGGTTTTTGGGGAAGAGGTGTTGAGGTGATTGGTGAATGGGTGAAGAAGAGAGAGAGCGGTGGGGTTGGTGGGGATCCTATGGGGTCCACAGATCCTGAGGTGTCAAGGAAAAGTCATCCCTGCACCAAATGGCATTCAAAATCATGTTTTGAGCCAATTCTGGCGTTAAACGCCCAGAATGGTGCCAGACTGGGCGTTAAACGCCCATCTGCTAACCTTACTGGCGTTTAAACGCCAGTAGGTTCTTCCTCCAAGGTGTGCTGTTTTTCTTCCTGTTTTTCATTCTGTTTTTGCTTCTTCAATTGATTTTGTGACTTCTCATGATCATCAACCTACAGAAAACATAGAATAACAAAGAAAAATATATAAAATATAACATTGGGTTGCCTCCCAACAAGCGCTTCTTTAATGTCATTAGCTTGACAGATGGCTCTCATGGAGCCTCACATTTTCTCAGAGCAATGTTGGAACCTCCCAACACCAAACTTAGAGTTTGAATGTGGGGGTTCAACACCAAACTTATAGTTTGGTTGTGGCCTCCCAACACCAAACTTAGAGTTTGACTGTGGGAGCTCTGTTTGACTTTGATTTGAGAGAAGCTCTTCATGCTCCCTCTCCATGGTGACAGAGGGATATCCTTGAGCCTTAAACACAAAGGATTCTTCATTCACTTGAATGATCAGTTCACCTCTATCAACATCAATCACAGCCTTTGCTGTGGCTAGGAAGGGTCTGCCAAGGATGATGGATTCATCCATGCACTTCCCAGTTTCTAGGACTATGAAATCAGCAGGGATGTGATGGTCTTCAATCTTCACCAAAACATCCTCTACAAGTCCATGAGCTTGTTTTCTTGAGTTGTCTGCCATCTCTAATGAGATTCTTGCAGCTTGCACTTCAAAGATCCCTAGCTTCTCCATTACAGAGAGAGGCATGAGGTTTACACTTGACCCTAAGTCACACAGAGCCTTGTTGAAGGTCATGGTGCCTATGGTACAAGGTATGGAGAACTTCCCAGGGTCCTGCCTCTTTTGAGGTAATTTCTGCCTAGACAAGTCATCCAATTCTTTGGTGAACAAAGGGGGTTCATCCTCCCAAGTCTCATTTCCAAATAACTTGTCATTTAGCTTCATGATTGCTCCAAGGTATTTAGCAACTTGCTCTTCAGTGACATACTCATCCTCTTCAGAGGAAGAATACTCATCAGAGCTCATGAAAGGCAGAAGTAAGTCCAATGGAATCTCTATGGTCTCATTTTGAGCCTCAGATTCCCATGGTTCCTCATTGGGGAACTCAGTGGAGGTCAGTGGACGCCCATTGAGGTCTTCCTCAGTGGCGTTCACTTCCTCTCCTTCCTCTCCAAATTCAGCCATGTTGATGGCCTTGCACTCTCCTTTTGGATTTTCTTCTGTATTGCTTGGGAGAGTACTAGGAGGGAGTTCAGTAATTTTCTTGCTCAGCTGTCCCACTTGTGCCTCCAAATTCCTAATGGAGGACCTTGTTTCAGTCATGAAACTTTGAGTGGTTTTGATTAGATCAGAGACCATAGTTGCTAAGTCAGAGGGGTTCTGCTTAGAATTCTCTGTCTGTTGCTGAGAAGATGATGGAAAAGGCTTGCCATTGCTAAACCTGTTTCTTCCACCATTATTGTTGTTGAAACCTTGTTGAGGTCTCTGTTGATCCTTCCATGAGAAATTTGGATGATTTCTCCATGAAGAATTATAGGTGTTTCCATAGGGTTCTCCCAGGTAATTCACCTCTTCCATTGAAGGGTTCTCAGGATCATAAGCTTCTTCTTCAGATGAAGCATCCTTAGTACTGCTTGGTGCATTTTGCATTCCAGACAGACTTTGAGAAATCAAATTGACTTGTTGAGTCAATATCTTGTTCTGAGCCAGAATGGCATTCAGAGTATCAATCTCAAGAACTCCTTTCTTCTGACTAGTCCCATTGTTCACAGGATTCCTTTCAGAAGTGTACATGAATTGGTTATTTGCAACCATTTCAATTAGCTCTTGAGCTTCTGTAGGCGTCTTCTTCAGATGAAGAGATCCTCCAGCAGAGCTATCCAAAGACATCTTGGATAGTTCAGAGAGACAATCATAAAAAATACCTATGATGCTCCATTCAGAAAGCATGTCAGAAGGACATTTTCTGATCAACTGTTTGTATCTTTCCCAAGCTTCATAGAGGTATTCTCCATCCTTCTGTCTGAAGGTTTGGACTTCCACTCTAAGCTTACTCAATTTTTGAGGTGGAAAGAACTTTGCCAAGAAGGCATTGACTAGCTTTTCCCATGAGTCCAGGCTTTCTTTAGGTTGTGAGTCCAACCATGTCCTAGCTTTGTCTCTTACAGCAAAAGGGAATAGCATAAGTCTGTAGACCTCAGGGTCAACCCCATTAGTCTTGACAGTGTCACAGATTTGCAAGAATTCAGCTAAGAACTGATGAGGATCTTCCAATGGAAGTCCATGGAACTTGCAATTCTGTTGCATTAGAGAAACTAATTGAGGCTTAAGCTCAAAGTTGTTTGCTCCAATGGCAGGGATAGAGATGCTTCTCCCATAGAAGTCGGGAGTAGGTGCAGTAAAGTCACCCAGCACCTTCCTTGCATTGTTTGCATTGTTGTTGTTTTCGGCTGCCATGTCTTCTTCTTTGAAGATTTCTGTTAGGTCCTCTACAGAGAGTTGTGCCTTAGCTTCTCTTAGCTTTCGCTTCAAGGTCCTTTCAGGTTCAGGATCAGCTTCAACAAGAATGCCTTTGTCTTTGTTCCTGCTCATATGAAAGAGAAGAGAACAAGAAAATATGGAATCATCTATGTCACAGTATAGAGATTCCTTGAGGTGTCAGAGGAACAGAATAATAGAAGAAAGAGGTAGAAGAATTCGAACTTAGTCAGATAGAGTTCGAATTGTGCATTGAGGAGGAGTGGTACTCCATAAATAGAAGGATGTGAGAAGAGAGGAAGAAATTTTCGAAAATTAATTAAAAAGATTTTAAAAACATTTTGAAAAACTTTAATTTAATTTTCGAAAATCAAGAGTGAGAAAAAGATCAAGTAATTTTTTTGAAAGAGATTTGAAATTAGAAATTAAAAAGATATGATTGAGAATTGTTTTGAAAAAGATTTGATTAAAAAAGATTTGATTGAAAAGTTATGGTTTTAAAAAGATATGATTGAAAAACAATTTTTTAAAAAGATTTGATTTTAAAAATTAATGACTTGCCTAACAAGAAAAGATATGATTCAAACATTAAACCTTTCTCAACAGAAAAGGCAACATACTTGAAATGTTCAATCAAATCATTAATTGTTAGCAAGTATCTTTGAGAAAGGAAAGAAATTGATTTTGAAAATATTTGATTGAAAAGATATGATTTGAAAAAGATTTGATTTTGAAAAACTTTGAAAACTTGAAAAAAAATTGATTTTGAAAACAAAATCCTCCCCCTTGTGCCATCCTGGCGTTAAACGCCCAGAATGGTGCACATTCTGGCGTTTAACGCCCAATGCACTACCTTTTTGGGCGTTAAACGCCCAACCAGGCACCCAGGCTGGCGTTTAAACGCCAGTCTGTCCTTCTTCACTGGGCGTTTTGAACGCCCAGCTTTTTCTGTGTAATTCCTCTGCTGCATGTTCTGAATCTTCAGTTCCCTGTACTATTAACTTGAAAATAGAACCAAGATCAAATAAACAATGCATGCAAGACACCAAACTTAAAATTAGACACTAGACTCAAACAAGAAACATAAAATCTTTTTTTTTTTGGTTTTTATGGTTTTGTAAATTTTTTTTGTGTTTTTTTTTCGAAAATTATATGAAAATAGAAAATAAAAGTTTCAGAATTCTTAATTTGAATTCCAGGAATCATTGCAATGCTAGTCTAAGACTCCAGTCCAGGAATTAGACATGGCTTCACAGCCAGCCAAGCTTTCAAAGAAAGCTTCAGTCCAAAACACTAGACATGGCCAATGGCCAGCCAAGCCTTAGCAGATCATTGCTCTAATAGCAAGATTGATAGAAATCAACAAGCTCTTGTGATGATAAGTTGAAACCTCGGTCCAATAAGATTAGACATGGCTTCTCATCCAGCCAGATTTCAACAGATCATCATGAAACTCTAGAATTCATTTTTAAAGAAATTCTGAAAAATACCTAATCTAAGCAACAAGATGAACCGTTAGTTGTCCATACACGAAACAATCCCCGGCAACGGCGCCAAAAACTTGGTGCACGAAATTGTGATCAATACTTTTCACAACTCAAATAATCCCCGGTAATGAATCCAAAAACTTGGTGTTCAATACCATGGCATAAACACAACTTCGCACAACTAACCAGCAAGTGCACTGGGTCGTCCAAGTAATAAACCTTACGCGAGTAAGGGTCGATCCCACGGAGATTGTTGGTATGAAGCAAGCTATGGTCACCTTGTAAATCTTAGTCAGGCAGACTCAAATGGGTATAGTGATATACGAATAAAACATAAAGATAAAGATAGAGATACTTATGCAATTCATTGGTAGGAATTTCAGATAAGCGTATGAAGATGCTTGGTCCCTTCCGTCTCTCTGCTTTCCTACTGTCTTCATCCAATCCTTCTTACTCCTTTCCATGGCAAGCTTATGGAAGGGTTTCACCGTTGTCAGTGGCTACCTCCCATCCTCTCAGTGGAAATGTTCAACGCACCCTGTCACGGCACGGCTATCCATCTGTCGGTTCTCAATTAGGCCGGAATAAAATCCAGTGATTCTTTTGCGTCTGTCACTAACGCCCCGCCTTCAGGAGTTTGAAGCACGTCACAGTCATTCAATCATTGAATCCTACTCAGAATACCACAGACAAGGTTAGACCTTCCGGATTCTCTTGAATGCCGCCATCAGTTCTTGCCTATACCACGAAGACTCTGATCTCACGGAATGGCTGGCTCGTTTGTCAGGCGAGCACTCGGTTGTCAGGCGATCAACCATGCATCGTGTATCAGAAATCCAAGAGATATTCACCCAATCTAAGGTAGAACGGAGGTGGTTGTCAGTCACACGTTCATAGGTGAGAATGATGATGAGTGTCACGGATCATCACATTCATCAAGTTGAAGAACAAGTGATATCTTGGACAAAGAACAAGCGGAATTGAATAGAAGAACAATAGTAATTGCATTAATACTCGAGGTACAGCAGAGCTCCACACCTTAATCTATAGTGTGTAGAAAATCCACCGTTGAAAATACATAAGAACAAGGTCTAGGCATGGCCGAATGGCCAGCCTCCCAAAGTGATCAAAAGATCTAAAGAACAAAAGATTCCAAAGATCAGAAGATGAAAATACAATAGTAAAAGGTCCTATATATAGAGAACTAGTAGCCTAGGGTGTACAGAGATGAGTAAATGACATAAAAATCCACTTCCGGGCCCACTTGGTGTGTGCTTGGGCTGAGCAATGAAGCATTTTTTGTGTAGAGACTCTTCTTGGAGTTAAACGCCAGCTTTTGTGCTAGTTTGGGCGTTTAACTCCCATTTTGGTGCCAGTTCCGGCGTTTAACGCTGGGAAATCTGAGGGTGACTTTGAACGCCGGTTTGGGCCATCAAATCTTGGGCAAAGTATGAACTATCATATATTGCTGGAAAGCCCAGGATGTCTACTTTCCAACGCCGTTGAGAGCGCGCCAATTGGGCTTCTGTAGCTCCAGAAAATCCACTTCGAGTGCAGGGAGGTCAGAATCCAACAGCATCTGCAGTCCTTTTTAGTCTCTAAATCAGATTTTTGCTCAGGTCCCTTAATTTCAGCCAGAAAATACCTGAAATCACAGAAAAACACACAAACTCATAGTAAAGTCCAGAAAAGTGAATTTTAACTAAAAACTAATAAAAATATACTAGAAACTAAACCAAATATACTAAAAACATACTAAAAACAATGCCAAAAAGCGTACAAATTATCCGCTCATCAGGTGCCATTGATGGTAATGGAAAAACAAAAAGCTTATACTTTTACCACACCAAACATAAAATATTGCTCGCCCTCGAGCAAGGGAAGAAAGAAGAGAAGAAGAAGAGGAAGAAGAAAATGGAGGAGAGTGAGGGGAGATGGATTCGGCCAAGGATAGTAGAGGGGGTAGTGTTGTGTGAAAATGAAGTAGAATGGAAGGGTATATATAGGGAGAGGGGAGAGGGTAGGTTCGGCCATTTAGGGTGGGATTAGGTGGGAAAATGTTTTTGAATTTTGAAGGTAGGTGGGGTTTATGGGGAAGAGTGGATGGATGTGAGTGGTGAATAAGTTATTGGGAAGAGAGATTGAGGTGATTGGTGAAAGGTTTTTAGGAAGTGTGACATGGGGAAGAGTAAAATAGGATTAGGAGGTAAGGTGGGAATATAGTAGGTGGGGATCCTGTGGGGTCCACAGATCCTGAGGTGATCCTGTGGGGTCCACAGATCCTGAGGTGTCAAGGAATTCTATCCCTGCACCAAATAGGCATGTAAAATGCCTTTGCACACTATTATGGCGTTTAAACGCCGAGTGGTGTACGTTCTGGGCGTTCAACGCCCATGTAAAGCATGTTTCTGGCGTTGAACGCTAGTTTCATGCTTGTTACTGGCATTCAGCGCCAGCTTTTCTTCTAGGCACATTCCTGGCGTTCTGCGCCAGAATGTTGCTTATTTTTGGCATTCAGCGCCAGATTCATGCTCCGTTCTGGCGTTGAACGCCAGCCAGATGCTCCTTACTGGCGTTGAACGCCAGCCTGTGCTTCCTCCAGAGTGTGATTTTTCTTCTGCTATTTTTTATTCTGTTTTTAATTTTTATATTTTTTTCATGACTCCACATGATCATGTACCTAATAAAACACAAAATAAAAATAAAATAAAATAAAATAAAAATTAGATAAATAAAATTGGGTTGCCTCCCAACAAGCACTTCTTTAATGTCAATAGCTTGACAGTGGCTCTCATGGAGCCACAAGGTGATCAGGTCAATGTTGTATAGTCCGAACACCAAACTTAGAGTTTGGATATGGGGTCTTAACACCAAACTTAGAGTTTGGTTGTGGCCTCCCAACACCAAACTTAGAGTTTGACTGTGGGGGCTCTTCTTGACTCTGAACTAAGAGAAGCTCTTCATGCTTACTCTCTTTTGTCACAGAGGGATGGCCATGTGCCTTAAACACAATGTAGTCCCCATTCAATTGAAGGACTAATTCACCTCTGTTGACATCTATCACAGCTCCTGCTGTGGCTAGGAAAGGTCTTCCAAGGATGATGCATACATCTTCTTCCTTCCTAGTGTCTAAGATTATGAAATCAGCAGGGATGTAAAGGCCTTCAACCTTTACTAACACGTCCTCCACTATTCCATAAGCTTGTCTCAATGACTTGTCTGCCAATTGTAATGAGAACAAGGCAGGTTGTACCTCAATGATCCCCAGCTTCTCCATTACAGAGAGTGGCATAAGATTTATCCCTGACCCCAGATCACACAGAGCTTTTGCAAAGGTCATGGTGCCTATGGTACAAGGTATTAAGAACTTGCCAGGATCTTGTTTCTTTTGAGGTAGAATTTGCTGAATCCAGGTATCTAGTTCATTAATGAGCAAGGGAGGTTCACTTTCCCAAGTCTCATTACCAAACAACTTGGCATTCAGCTTCATGATAGCTCCTAAATATTGAGCAACCTGCTCTCCAGTCACATCTTCATCCTCTTCAGAGGAAGAATAGTCTTCAGAGCTCATGAATGGCAGAATGAGATTTAATGGAATCTCTATGGTCTCTATATGAGCCTCAGATTCCCTTGGATCCTTAATAGGAAACTCCTTCTTACTTGAGGGACGTCCCAGGAGGTCTTCCTCACTAGGATTTTTGTTCTCCTCCTCCCTTGTGCATTTGGCCATATTGATTATATCAATGGCCTTGCACTCTCCTTTTGGATTCTCTTCTGTATTGCTTGGGAGAATACTGCGAGGAGTTTCAATGACTTTCTTACTCAGCTGGCCCACTTGTGCCTCCAGATTTCTAATGGAGGATCTTGTTTCACTCATGAAACTGAAAGTGGCCTTTGACAGATCAGAGACTAGATTGGCTAAATTAGAAGTGTTTTGTTCAGAATTCTCTGTCTGTTGCTGAGAAGATGATGGGAAAGGCTTGCTATTGCTCAGCCTATTGCGTCCACCATTGTTAAAGCCTTGTTGAGGCTTTTGTTGATCCTTCCATGAGAAATTTGGATGATTTTTCCATGATGAGTTATAGGTGTTTCCATAAGGTTCACCCATGTAATTAACTTCTGCCATGGCAGGGTTCTCATGATCATAAGCTTCTTCAGAAGCTACCTCTTTAGTACTGTTGGATGCATGTTGCCATCCATTCATATTTTGAGTGATCATGTTGACCTGTTGAGTCAACACTTTGTTCTGAGCCAATATGGCATTCAGAGCATCAATTTCAAGAACTCCTTTCTTCTGATGTATCCCATTATTCACGAAATTCCTCTCAGAAGTGTACATGAATTGGTTGTTTGCAACCATGTCAATGAGTTCTTGAGCCTCTTTAGGCATTTTCTTTAGGTGAATAGATCCACCTGCAGAATGGTCCAATGACATTTTCGAAAATTCAGATAGACCATAATAGAATATATCTAATATGGTCCATTCTGAAAGCATGTCAGATGGACATGTTTTGGTCAGCTGCTTGTATCTTTCCCAAGCTTCATAGAAGGATTCACCATCTTTTTGTTTGAAGGTTTGAACATCCACTCTCAGCTTGCTCAGATTTAGAGGAGGAAAAAATTTATCCAAGAAGGCTGCGAGTAGCTTATCCCAAGAGTCCAGGCTATCCTTAGGTTGTGAATCCAACCATATTCTAGCTGTGTCTCTTATAGCAAAAGGGAAAAGCATGAGTCTATAGACTTCAAGATCAACTCCATTAGTCTTTACAGTCTCACAGATCTGCAAGAACTCAGTTAAAAACTGATAAGGATCTTCAGATGGAAGTCCATAAAACTTGCAGTTTTGTTGCATTAAAGCAACTAGTTGAGGCTTAAGCTCAAAATTATTGGCTCCAATGGCAGGAATGGAGATGCTTCTTCCATCAAATTTGGACGTTGGCTTTGTGAAGTCACCAAGCATTCTCCTTGCATTATTATTATTTTCAGCTGCCATCTCCTTCTCTTGTTCGAAAATTTCTGAAAGGTTGTTTCTGGATTGTTGTAATTTAGTTTCTCTTAGTTTTCTTTTCAAAGTCCTTTCAGGTTCAGGATCAATTTCAACAAGAGTGCCTTTTTCCCTGTTCCTGCTCATATGAAAGAGAAGAAAACAAGAAAAGAAGAGGAATCCTCTATGTCACAGTATAGAGATTCCTTTATGTTAGTAGAAGAAGAAAGGGAAGAAGGATGAAGAAGAGTGGGTTCGGATATTTGGATGGAGAGAGGTGAAGAGAAGTGTTAGTAATTAAATAATTAAATAGAATAAGAAAAGAGAGGGAGAATTTCGAAAATAATTTTGAAAAAGGGGTTAGTAATTTTCGAAAATTAAATATAAGATATAATTAAAATTAAAATTTAGAACAAAAAGAATTTTTTTAAAAAAAAAGAGGTGAGATATTTTCGAAAATTAGAGAGGGAAAGGTAGTTAGGTGGTTTTGAAAAAGATAAGAAACAAACAAAAAGTTAGTTAGTTGATTGAAAAAGATTTGAAATCAAATTTTAAAAAGATAAGAAGATAAGAAGTTAGATAAGATATTTTGAAATCAAATTTTGAAAAAGATAAAATTTTTGAAAAAGATATGATAAAAGATAAAAAGATTTAATTCAAAAATTTGAAATTACTTACTTCACAAACAAGAAATTACAAGATAAGATTCTAGAACTTAAAGATTGAACCTTTCTTAACAAGAAAGTAACAAACTTCAAATGTTTGAATTAATCACATTAATTGCTAGTAAA
The DNA here is from genome assembly GCF_014773155.1 of Arachis stenosperma. Taxonomy (NCBI): domain Eukaryota; kingdom Viridiplantae; phylum Streptophyta; class Magnoliopsida; order Fabales; family Fabaceae; genus Arachis; species Arachis stenosperma. Next base: position 102,093,840 of record NC_080381.1, read on the forward strand.
TTTCGAAAATATGATATAAAGAATAGAAAAAGATTTCGAAAATAATTTAAAAAATATTTTTGAAATTTTCGAAAAATAGAAAAAAATGAAAAAGATATAATTTTTGAAAAATATTTTAAAAAGATAAGATTTTTAAATTTTTGAAAATTTGACTTGACTTGTAAGAAACAACTAATTTTGGAAATTTTTGACCAAGTCAACCCAAAATTTCAAAAATTTGGAGAGAAAAAAGGAAAAGATATATTTTTGATTTTTGAATTTTTACTGATGAGAGAGAAAAACAACAAAAATACTCAATGCATGAAATTTTTAGATCAAAACAATGAATGCATGCAAGAATGCTATGGATGTCAAGATGAACACTAAGAACACTTTGAAGATCATGATGAACATCAAGAACATAATTTTGAAAAAAAATTTGATGCAAAGAAAACATGCAAGACACCAAACTTAGAAATCTTTAATGCATGGACTCTAACAAACGAAAAATGCATATGAAAAACAACAAACAACACAAAACAAGAAAACATCAAGATTAAACAAGAGTACTTATCAAGAACAACTTGAAGATCATGAAGAACACTATGAATGCATCGAATTTTCGAAAAATGCAAAAATTTTTTTAAGCATGCAATTGACACCAAACTTAAAAGTTGACTAAAGACTTAAACAAGAAACACAAAATATATTTTTTTTATTGTTATGATTCTATGATTTTTTTGGATTTTTATTAATTTTTTTTCGAAAATAGAGTTTGAAAAAAACGAAAAATAAAAGAAAAATTTTGAAAAAGATTTTTGAAAAGAAAATTACCTAATCTGAGCAACAAGATGAACCGTCAGTTGTCCATACTTGAACAATCCCCGGCAACGGCGCCAAAAACTTGGTGGACGAAATTGTGATCAACAATAATGGCTCTTTGGCATGTGCCTAAAAACTAACTCAGCACTTTCTTTTCACAATTCCGTTCAACTTAACCAGCAAGTGTACTGGGTCATCCAAGTAATACCTTACGTGAGTAAGGGTCGATCCTACAGAGATTGTTGGTATGAAGCAAGCTATGGTCACCTTGTAAATCTCAGTTAGGCAGATTAAATTGGTTTATGGATTTTCGAATAATTAATAATAAATAGAAAATAAAAAGGGATAGAAATACTTATGTAAATCAATAGTGGGAATTTCGGATAGGCGTGTGGAGATGCTAGAATCCTTTCGAATCTCTACTTTCTTATTGCTTTCATCCAATCCTTCTTACTCCTTTCAATGGCAAGCTGTATGTAGGGCATCACCATCATCAATGGCTACTTTTAATCCTCTCGGGAAAATGGTCCTATGCGCTGTCACTGCACGGCTAATCGTCTAGAGGCACCACCCTTGTTGATAGCTACATCCCATCCTCTCAGTGAAAATGGTCCAAATGCTCTGTCACAGCACGGCTAATCATCTGTCGGTTCTCAATCTGGTTGGAGTAGAATCCATTGATTCTTTTGCGTTTGTCATCACACCCAGCCTTCAGGAGTTTGAAGCTCATCACAGTTATTCAATCCCGGGATCCTACTCGGAATACCACAGACAAGGTTAGACTTTCCAGATCCCCATGAATGCCGCCATCTATCTAGCTTATACCACGAAGATTCTGTTGGGGAATCTAAGAGATATGCGCCCGGCCTAAGGTAGAACGGAAGTGGTTGTCAGTCACGCGCGTTCATAGGTGAGAATGATGATGAGTGTCACGGATCATCACATTTATCAAAGTGTTGTGCAACGTATATCTTGGAATAAGAATAAAACAGAATTGAATAGAAAGTAATGGTATTTGTATTGATACTTGAGGTACAGCAGAGCTCCACACCCTTAATCTATGGTGTGCAGAAACTCCACCGTTGAAAATACATAAGTGAAAGGTTCAGGCATGGCCGAATGGCCAGCCCCCATGATCTGAGAATTAATCGTCCCAAGATGTCTAATACAATAGTATATTATCTTATTTATAATAGACTAGCTACTAGGGTTTACATGAGTAAGTTTTTGATGCATAAATCCACTTCCGGGGCCCACTTGGTGTATGCTTGGGCTGAGCTTGATCTATCCATGAGCTAAGGCTTTTCTTGGAGTTGAACTCCAAGTTATAACGTGTTTTGGGCGTTCAACTCCGGATCATGACGTGTTTCTGGCGTTTAACTCCAGACAGCAGCATGTACTTGGCGTTCAACGCCAAGTTACGTCGTCCATTTCCGAATAAAGTATGGACTATTATATATTGCTGGAAATCTCTGGATGTGTACTTTCCAACGCCGTTGAGAGCGCGCCATTTGGAGTTCTGTAGCTCCAGAAATCCATTTTGAGTGCAGGGAGGTCAGATTCCAACAGCATCAGCAGTCCTTTTGCCAGCCTTTTTTAGAGTTTTGCTCAAGTCCCTCAATTTCAGCCAGAAATTACTTAAAATTACAGAAAAACACACAAACTCATAGTAAAGTCCAGAAATGTGAATTTAACATAAAAACTAACGAAAACATCCCTAAAAGTAGCTTGAACTTACTAAAAACTACCTAAAAACAATGCCAAAAAGCGTATAAATTATCCGCTCATCAGATATTGAGAAGATTTATCACCTCAGTTGAAGTCTCCAATATTCTAGTTTGTTTCTGATGAGCGGATAATTTATACGCTTTTTGGCATTGTTTTTAGGTAGTTTTTAGCATGATCTAGTTACTTTTAGGGATGTTTTCATTAATTTTTATGCTAAATTCACATTTCTGGATTTTACTATGAGTTTGTGTATCTTTCTGTGATTTCAGGTATTTTCTGGCTGAAATTGACGGACCTGAGCAAAACTCTGATAGGAGGCTGACAAAGGACTGCTGATGCTGCTGGAATCTGACCTCCCTACACTTGAAATGGATTTTCTGGAGCTACAGAACTCCAAATGGAGCGCTCTGAACGGCATTGGAAAGTAGACATTCATGATTAGACGATGTAAACTGGCGCTCAACGCGAGTTCTATGCTGCATTCTGGAGTCAAACGCCAGAAACACGTCACGAACCAGAGTTGAACGCCCAAAACACGTTACGACTTGGCGTTCAACTCCAAGAGAAGCCTCAGCTCGTGGATAGATCAAGCTCAGCCAAACACACACCAAGTGGGCCCCGAAAGTAGATTTATGCATCAATTACTTACTTCTGTAAACCCTAGTAGCTAGTTTAGTATAAATAAAACTTTTTACCTTTGTATTATCCTGGATCCTGGATTGTATTTTTGATCCTGTGATCACGTTTTGGGGGCTGGCCTCTCGGCCATGCCTGAACCTTCATCACTTATGTATTTTCAACGGTGGAGTTTCTACACACCATAGATTAAGGATGTGGAGCTCTGCTGTACCTCGAGTTTCAATGCAATTACTACTATTTTCTATTCAATTCGATTTATTCCTGTTCTAAGATACCATTCGTACTTCAACCTGATGGATGTGATGATCTGTGACACTCATCATCATCCATCCTTATGAACGCGTGCCTGACAACCACTTCCGTTCTACAAGCGAGAGCTAGGATGCGTATCTCTTGGATTCCTGATACACGACGCATGGTTGCCCCTCGCCTGACAACTGAGCCTTCCATTCCATGAGATCAGAGTCTTCGTGGTATAAGCTAGAATTGATGGCGGCATTCATGAGAATCTGAAAAGTCTAAACCTTGTCTGTGGTATTCCGAGTAGGATTCTGGGATTGAATGACTGTGACGAGCTTCAAACTCGCGATTGTTGGGCGTGATGACAAACGCAAAAGAATCAAGGGTTTCTATTCCAACATGATCGAGAACCGACAGATGATTAGCCGTGTTGTGACAGAGCATTTGGACCATTTTCACTGAGAGGATGGGATGTAGTCATTGACAACAGTGATGCCCTACATACAGCTTGCCATAGAAAGTAGTGACAAAGATTGGATAAAAGCAGTAGGAAAGCAAAGATTCAGAAGGAACACAGCACCTCCATACACTTGTCTGAAATTCCCACTATTGAATTATATGAGTAACTATTTACTATTTTATTCCTTCGCGTATACTATAATTTCTTAATACAGTTGAATCCGCCTGACTGGGATTTACAAGATGACTATAGCTTGCTTCATACCAATAATCTTTATGGGATCGACCCTTACTCACGTAAGGTTTATTACTTGGACGACCCAGTACACTTGCTGGTTAGTTGAGCGGAGTTGTGACATAGTGTGATTCACGTTTGAGAGCACCAAGTCTTTGGAGCCATTGTTGATGATCACAATTTCGCCGACCAGTTTCCTTTGTCCTTTACTCTTCCATATCCTTAATTCTTGTTCAGAGTTACAATTTGATTATTTTTAGAATTTATTAATGCAAAGAACCATTTTTATTCTAATTAATTTTTAGTTATTATTTATTATGTCTTCCTTTTATTCCCTTCTTAATTCTGTGAAAGTTATATTCATGTTAATGGAGTAGTTTCTCAACTTGATTGGGAGTTGATTAAACGGAGAACCTTGAGTTGAATTACTCAAGTGTTAATCTTAACTGGGAGTTGTTGGCTGACTCTCTAGTCTCTGACTCTAATTCTTTCTTAGGAAAGGTTTAGGACGTGAGCGATAGGGTTAGTTGGTTAGTTACTTGACTTTCAATTATTATATAAGGGATGACCAAGTAGAACAACAACCTTTTATTATTACACTTGGGGAAATTCAACAAGGAAAGAACTTCCAATTAATCTCCTCCCGGTCAAGGCTTTTATTTGAATTGTATAAATTCTCTCGTTAATTTCCATTGCTTACATTTACTATTATTTATTTTTCTGTTTCTCAAACTCAAAAGAAAATCTCTTGGGAAACCTCTAATCAATAAAGAGCACTCTCTCTGTAACTCGTTGGGAGATAACCTGGGATTCATATTCCCATTATTTTAATTCTAGATTTTGTGACAACCCCTTTTTAAATTGATAAGCGGATTTTAGTCGGTTAAGAACTGTACTTGCAACGCTGTTTTCTCCATAAATTCTTAATCGGCAAATTTCTGCCACGCCAATTTTTGGCGCCGTTGCTGGGAGTTGCAACAGTGTGCTAATTTATTGGTTGGAATTTATTTATTTGCATTTTATTTTATTTTATTTTATTACTATGAGCTGTATGTTTCTTTCATTGAATGACGTGTTCACTACCTGATCCGAGCTTAGCCACATTTGATCCTGAAATCGAAAGAACTATTTCACGTATTAGGCTGGCTCGGCGTCGGTTAGCCTCTGAGGGCGGTGAAGTGGTTATTTCCAACTCACAATCTTATCTGAGAGCGAATCTGAAGTGCCATTTGAGGAGGAAACCAACTCCTCTACTACTGATTCAGTTGATTCACATGCAGATAACATGGCGAAGCCCAGGATGATCACTCTTCAGGAAGCTGGAGCTCCAGACTTTACACTGCAACCGTATCAAGTGCGTCACCCAAATTTGGCTACAGATTTTGAACTGAAGACTGCACTGATCAACTTGATACCCAAGTTTCATGGCTTACCTACTCAAGAGCCTATAAAGCACCTCAGGAATTTTCAGACAACCTGTTCTACTGTGAGGCATCATGGTGCAGATGAGACTTCTATTCTGCTAACCGCCTTCCCATTTTCTCTTGAGGGAAAGGTGAGAGAGTGGTACTACATTCAACCTGAAGTAGTTGTTACTAACTGGGACACGCTTAGAAGATAATTCTTAGAAAAATACTTTCCGGCTGAAGTTACTGATAGACTGAGGAAAGAAATTTCCATGATAATCAAGGCAAATCCGAGACTCTTTACAAATATGGGAGCACTTCAATAATCTCCTAGATGCATGCCCCCACCACATGATTGACAAGTTGGTGTTGATAAGCTACTTCACACAAGGCATAAAGCCTCGGGACAAGACTACATTGGATGGTGCAAGTAATGGTTCTCTGAAAAAGTACAAGACCACGGAGGAAGCGTGGCAACTGATCAGTGACCTAGGTAAGTCCGCTTGGAATCACAGGCACAGGAACAACCATCACAAGGCTGTGGCAGAGGTTTCCTCTAGTAATGAGACTACTGCTCTCACACAGAGTCTATGTGAGATGACCAACCTACTGAAGCAGATACATCTGAACCAGTAACAATCTCAACCCCCCTCACCATAACATAGTCAACAACTAGTTCCTCAGAGAGTATGCAGAATATGTGCTGATTATAATCATTATACTGATAAGTGTCCACAGCTCCAACATGAGGACAACACCTTGGCAGCGACCCACAATTTCTATGACCGCCCGAACTAGGGATACCATCAACAAGGCGGCAACTACAACCAAGGTGGAAACTACAATCACATTTGGCAAGACAACTCCAACCAGCGTTGGAGGGATAATTCCAACCAGGGATGGAGGGACAACTACAACAGAGGAGGCATAGACAATAATGGAAATCAGAGGTGGAACAACAATAACAACAGACAGCAGAACCAAAACCAGCCTTACAGAGCACTTCACCAAAGGCAGTCCCAGGTGTCTCAGAACAACCAGCAGCAGGCCCCTCAAATCACTTACCCCCCTTCTTCTTCTAATGATGAGATGCTTCGCACTATGACGCAAGGACACCAAGACATTCAGAATACAATTAACTCCTCCATAAATGGTCTTACTTCCACAATACAAGCTCTAATCTCTCAGATGGATTCACTAATTCCCTCCAACAATCAACCTTCAAGCTCTAGTGCAATTCCTTCTCAAACCTTACCCAACCCCAAAGGTGGCATTAACGCCATTACTTTGAGGTCCGGAACAACACTGCTAGAGAGGAGTCATGAGGAGCTAAGCTTCAAGGAAAACATTCAAGTGGAAGATATTGTTGAGGCCGAGGATGCTGAAGAAGAGGAGGAAGTACAAGACATAGTTGAGGAAGAAGTAACTCAACCAGAGAATGGCGCGCCAGAAGAAGCTAAAGCTCCCAGAGACGCCATTCCTATCCCCTTTCCACACCTTGCAAGGAAGTCCAGAAAGTAGATGGAACTCGATCCTAAAATGGTAGAAATCTTTAAGAAGGTTGAGGTAACTGTTCCCCTTTTTTATGTTATTCAGCAAGTACTTAAATATGCAAAGTTTCTGAAAGATTTATGCATGCATAAGGATAAAATTAATGAATTAGAAACTATCCCTTTAGGTAGTTCTATATCTGCTTTAATGGGGGGTATACCTGAAAAATGTAGTGACCCAGGTCCATGCATGGTTAACTGTACCATTGGAGGTATAATATTTTCTGACTGCATGTGTGATTTAGGAGCATGTGTGAGTATTATGCCTTTGTCTATATATGATGCTTTGAGGTTCCCTCCCTTAAAAAGCTCGGCAGCTCATTTTGTGTTAGCAGATAAAAGCATTATTACAGTGGTTGGAATTACTGAGGACGTGCTGGTGAGCATTAAGGGGCTCACATTTCCCATTGACTTCTATATCTTGAAGATGCCCCAAAATGACTCAGGAAGACCGTCATCCATCGTGCTCGGAAGACCATTCCTGATGACCTCAAAGTTCAAGCTGGATGCATTCTCAGGAACCTATTCTTTTGAGATAGACGGCCGAGCAGTGCGCTTCAACCTGACTGAAGCTATGAAGCATCCTCCGGAAGACCATTCCATCTTCCAATGTAACATCATTGATGAGACCATAGCTGTAGTTCACCAAGAAGACGTGGAAGAGAGGCACATGGAGCAAGGTCCAAGTGTAGGGAAACCATCTGAACACATTAAGGACATCTTGCCATCATCACTGGCTCCAGAAAATCCAGTGCCCAGTCCGGAGCAGAAACTGGAGCTAAAGCCCCTTCCACCCACACCTCATGTATGCTTACCTTGAGGACAATCAGAAGCTTCCAGTTATCATTGCAAAGGAACTCACATCCCAACAGGAGGAGCAGTTGCTTAGTGTGCTGAGAAGACACAAGAAAGTAATTGGGTGGAGCTTGGCGGATATAGTAGGCATCAGCCCCTAAGTTTGCGAGCATAGAATATTTTTAGAAGAGGGAGCAAGGCCTGTCCGTCAATCCCAAAGAAGACTGAATCCCACAATCTTAGAGGTTGTCAAGAAGGAAGTGACCAGACTACTGGAGGCAGACATCATCTACCCCATTTCAGATAGCGAATGGGTCAGCACAGTACAAGTGGTGCCCAAGAAGTCTGGAGTCACTACAGTAAAGAATGAGCAAGGGGAGCTCATAGCAACCAGAGTGTAGAATTCCTGGAGTGTGTGCATTGACTACAAGCACCTTAACCAGGCCACTCGTAAGGATCACTACCCCCTGCCATTCATTGATCAAATACTGGATCGCTTGTCAGGTAAATCATATTACTGCTTTTTAGATTGTTACACAGGCTATTTTCATATTCATATAGCCCCTGACGATCAGGAAAAGACTACTTTTACATGTCTCTTTGGAACATATGCTTACAAGAGGATGCCTTTTGGCTTATGCAATGCACCAGCTACTTTCCAAAGGTGCCTGATGTGTCTTTTCTATGATCTTATTGAGAGCTGTATGGAAGTCTTCATGGATGATTTTAGCATATACGGTGATTCCTTTAGCCTTTGCTTGGATAGTTTATCTAGAGTAATAGATAGGTGTGTTAGCTCAAACCTTGTTTTGAATTTGAAAAGTGTCATTTTAGGGTCAAACAAAGTATTGTTCTAGGATATGTTGTCTCTAATACTGGTATTTCTATGGATCCAGCAAAGGTAGATGTCATTTCTAGTTTACCTTACCCCTCCTCCATGAGGAAAGTCCATTCGTTCCTTGGCCATGCAGGTTTCTACTAGAGATTCATCAAGGACTTCAGTAAGGTAGCTTTACCTTTATCTAGACTGCTACAGAAGGACGTTGAATTCAAGCTGAGTGAGGACTGCATGGAAGCATTTGATAAGTTGAAGAGTGCCTTGACTCAAGCTCCAATTATGAGAGGACCAGACTGCAGCTAGCCCTTTGAGATTATGTGTTATGCCTCCAACCATGCTGTAGGAGCAGCACTGGCCCAGCACGAAGGTAAGGATCCTTTTGTAATTGCATGTGGTTTGGTGAGCGAAATTGTTACTCATGCTTAAATTGTTGTTCGAAATTGATTGTCCCTGGTGATGGCACCAAAACCTGGTGCGCACTACCATGGTCCAAACATAACTTCACAACTTCGCACAACTAACCAGCAAGTGTACTGGGTCATCCAAGTAATACCTTACGTGAGTAAGGGTCGATCCCACAGAGATTGTTGGTATGAAGCAAGCTATGGTCATCTTGTAAATCCAAGTCAAGCAGATTCAAATATGATTGGATTAGATATTCAAAAGATAAACAAAATAAACAGGAAATAAAGATAAAGTTACTCATGTAATTCAATGGTAGGAATTTCAGATAAGCGTATGGAGATGCTTGTCCCTGTTGAATCTCTGCTTTCCTACTGCTTTTATCCAATCCTTCTCACTCCTTTCCATGGCAAGCTGTATGTAGGGCATCACCGTTGTCAATGGCTACATCCCATCCTCTCAGTGAAAAATGTCCAAATGCTCTGTCACAGCACGACTAATCATCTGTCGGTTCTCAATCAGGCTGGAATAGAATCCCGTGATTCTTTTGCATCTGTCACTAAAGCCCAGCCTTCAGGAGTTTGAAGCTCGTCACAGTCATTCAATCCCGGAATCCTACTTGGAATACCACAGACAAGGTTAGACTTTCTGGATTCCCATGAATGCCGCCATCAATTCTAGCTTATACCACGAAGATTCTGATTATGGAATCTAAGAGATATGCGCCCGGTCTAAGGTAGAATGGAAGTGGTTGTCAGTCACGCGTGTTCATAGGTGAGAATGATGATGAGTGTCACGGATCATCACATTCATCAAGTTGAAGTGCAACGAATATCTTAGAACAGGAATTGGATAGAAAATAATAGTAATTGTATTGAAACTTGAGGTACAGCAGAGCTCCACACCCTTAATCTATGGTGTGTAGAAACTCCACCGTTGAAAACACATAAGTAAAAGGTTCAGGCATGGCCGAATGGCCAGCCCCCAAAACGTGATCAATAGTTTCCTTAGATGAATAATAAAATAAAACTGAGACCAAAGATGTTACGTGGTCAAAAGACGACTAATACACTAGTAAAAAGTCTTATTTATACTAAACTAGTTACTAGGGTTTACAGGAGTAAGTAATTGATGCATAAATCCACTTTCGGGGTCTACTTGGTGTATGTTTGGACTGAGCTTGATCTATCCACGAGCTGAAGCTTCACTTGGAGTTGAACGCTGGTGCACGAAATTGTGATTCATTCTTTTCACAACTCAACAGTCCCCGGTAATAGCTCCAAAAACGTGGTGCTTAATACCATGGTCTAAACATAATTTCACAACTTCGCACAACTAATCAGCAAGTGCACTGGGTCGTCCAAGTAATAAACCTTACGCGAGTAAGGGTCGATCCCACGGAGATTGTTGGTATGAAGCAAGCTATGGTCACCTTGTAAATCTCAGTCAGGCAGATTCAAATGGTTATGGATGATATATGAGTAACGCATAGAATAAAGATAGAGATTGATGAGCGGATAATTTATACACTTTTTGGCATTGTTTTTAGTATGTTTTTGATATGATCTAGTTAGTTTTTAGTTAAAAATCACTTTTCTGGACTTTACTATGAGTTTGTGTGTTTTTCTGTGATTTCAGGTATTTTCTGGCTGAAATTGAGGGACCTGAGCAAAAATCTGATCCAGAGACTGAAAAGGACTGCAGATGCTGTTGGATTCTGACCTCCCTGCACTCGAAGTGGATTTGCTGGAGCTACAAAAGCCCAATTGGCGCGCTCTCAACGGCGTTGGAAAGTAGAAATCCTGGGCTTTCCAGCAATATAAGATAGTCCATACTTTGCCCAAGATTTGATGGCCCAAACCGGCATTCAAAGTCACCTCAAGAAATCCTAGCGTTAAACGCTGGAACTGGCACCAAAATGGGAGTTAAACGCCCAAACTGGCATAAAAGCTGGCGTTTAACTCCAAGAAGAGTCTCTGCACGAAAATGCTTCATTACTCAGCCCAAGCACACACCAAGTGGGCCCGGAAGTGGATTTTTATGTCATTTATTCATCTCTGTACACCCTAGGCTACTAGTTTCCTATAAATAGGACCTTTTACTATTGTATTTTCATCTTGGTTCTTCTGGTTCCCTCTCTGGGGCCGAAACCAATGATCACTCTTGTTCTTATGTATTTTCAACGGTGGAGTTTCTACACACCATAGATTAAGGTGTGGAGCTCTGCTGTACCTCGAGTATTAATGCAATTACTATTGTTCTTCTATTCAATTCCGCTTGTTCTTTGTCCAAGATATCACTTGTTCTTCAACTTGATGAATGTGATGATCCGTGACACTCATCATCATTCTCACTCATGAACAAGGTGACTGACAACCACTCTTGTTCTACAAGCAATCAAAGCTCTAGTGAATATCTCTTGGATTCCTGATAACACGATGCATGGTTGATCGCCTGACAACCGAGTGCTCGCCTGACAAACGAGCCAGCCATTCCGTGAGATCAGAGTCTTCGTGGTATAGGCGAGAACTGATGGCAGCATTCAAGAGAATCCGGAAGGTCTAACCTTGTCTGTGGTATTCTGAGTAGGATTCAATGACTGAATGACTGTGACGTGCTTCAAACTCCTGAAGGCGGGGCGTTAGTGACAGACGCAAAAGAATCACTGGATTCTATTCCGGCCTGATTGAGAACCGACAGATGGATAGCCGTGCCGTGACAGGGTGCGTTGAACATTTCCAATGAGAGGATGGGAGGTAGCCACTGACAACGGTGAAACCCTTGCATAAGCTTGCCATGGAAAGGAGTAACAAGGATTGGATGAAGACTGTAGGAAAGCAGAGAGACGGAAGGGAAGGCATCTTCATTCGCTTGTCTGAAGCTCTCACCAATGATATACATAAGTATCTCTATCTTTATCTTTATGCTTTATGCGTTTATTACCTATACCCATTTGAGTCTGCCTGACTAAGATTTACAAGGTGACCATAGCTTGCTTCATACCAACAATCTCCGTGGGATCGACCCTTACTCACGTAAGGTATTACTTGGACGACCCAGTGCACTTGCTGGTTAGTTGTGCGAAGTTGTAGTGATCACAATTTCGTGCACCAAGTTTTTGGCACCGTTGCCGGGGATTGTTTGTGTATGGACAACTGACGGTTCATCTTGTTGCTTAGATTAGGTATTTTTTCTTCAGAGTTCTTAAGAATGAATTCTAGTGTTTCAAGGTGATGTTCTTATCATCACCAAAGCTGATTGATTCTCATCAATTTAGCTCTTGAATGCAATGTCCTGCTGAAGCTTGGCCGGCCATGTCTAATTCCTTTAGACTAAAGCTTTAGACTAACATTGCATGATTCCTGGAATTCTCATTAAGAATTTTGATACCTTTATTTTCCTTTTCACTTAATTTTCGAAAAACCCAAAAAAAATTACAAAATCATAAAATCCAAAAATATTTTTTGTTTGAGTCTAGAGTCTCATCTTAAGTTTAGTGTCAATTGCATGTTTCTGTTCTTATTGCATTCATGCATGTGTCCTCATTGATCTTCAAATTGTTCTTGATGATTTCCTTGTTTTGATCTTTGAATTCTATTGACTTGAGTGTTGCATTCTCATTTTGTTAGTGTCAATGGTATACAAACTGCTAAGTTTGGTGTCTTGCATGCATTATTATTTGATTTTAGTTGCATTTTGATTATTCCTTATTATTAAAAATCCAAAAATATTTTTAATTTGTGTCTTTTCAAGTCAATAATACAGAGAATTGAAGATTTAGAACATACTGCAGAGGAATCACACAGAAAAAGCTAGGCATCCAAAAATGCCCAGTGAAGAAGACAGACTGGCGTTTAAACGCCAGCCAGGGTGCCTGGCTGGGCGTTTAACGCCCAAAAGGGTAGTAGTTTGGGCGTTAAACGCCAGAATGTGCACCATTCTGGGCGTTTAACGCCAGGATGGCACAAGGGGGAAGATTTTGTTTTCAAATCAAATTTTTCAATCAAATCTTTTTCAAATCAAATCTTTTCAATCAAATCTTTTTCAAAATTAATTTCTTTCCTTTTTCAAAGATACTTACTAACAATTAATGATTTGATTGAACATTTCAAGTATGTTGCCTTTTCTGTTGAGAAAGGTTTAATGTTTGAATCATATCTTTTCTTGTTAGGCAAGTCATTAATTTTTAAAAATCAAATCTTTTTAATTTGTTTTCAAAATCAAATCTTTTTAAAATGTTTTTCAAATCATATCTTCTCAATCACATCTTTTTAAAACCATAACTTTTCAATCAAATCTTTTTAATCACATCTTTTTCAAAATAGTTTTCAATCAAATCTTTTTTATTTCTAATTTCAAAATCTTTTTCAAAAATTACTTGATTTCTTCTCCACTCTTATTTTCGAAAATCAATTAAGTGTTTTTCAAAATGTTTTCAAAATCTTCTACTTAATTTTCGAAAATCACTTCCCTTCTTCTCACATCCTTCTATTTATGGACTAACAATATCCCTTAATGCAAAATTCGAACTCCATTCCTTCTGATAAGTTCGAATTTTCTACTTCTGTCTTCTACTCTTCTTCTCCTCTGACACTTCAAGGAATCTCTATACTGTGACATAGAGGATTCCACATTTTCTTGTTCCCTTCTCTTTCTTATGAGCAGGAGCAAAGACAAAGGCATTCTTGTTGAAGCTGACCCTGAACCTGAGAGGACCTTGAAGCGAAAGCTAAGAGAAGCTAAAGCACAACTCTCTTTAGAGGACCTGACCGAATTCTTCAAAGAAGAAGAACACATGGCAGCCGAAAATAACAATGCCAACAATGCAAGGAAGGTGCTGGGTGACTTTACTGCACCTACTCCCGATTTCTATGGGAGAAGCATCTCTATCCCTGCCATTAGAGCAAACAACTTTGAGCTTAAGCCTCAATTAGTTTCTCTAATGCAACAGAATTGCAAGTTCCATGGAAACCCATTGGAAGATCCTCATCTGTTCTTAGCTGAATTCTTGCAAATCTGTGACACTGTCAAGACTAATGGGGTTGACCCTGAGGTCTACAGACTCATGCTATTCCCTTTTGCTGTAAGAGACAGAGCTAGAATATGGTTGGATTCTCAACCTAAAGAAAGCCTGGACTCTTGGGAAAAGCTAGTCAATGCCTTCTTGGCAAAGTTCTTTCCACCTCAAAAATTGAGTAAGCTTAGAGTGGAAGTCCAAACCTTCAGACAGAAGGATGGAGAATCCCTCAATGAAGCTTGGGAAAGATACAAACAATTGATCAGAAAATGTCCATCTGACATGCTTTCTGAATGGAGCATCATAGGTATTTTCTATGATGGCCTCTCTGAACTATCCAAGATGTCTTTGGATAGCTCTGCTGGAGGATCTCTTCATCTGAAGAAGACGCCTGCAGAAGCTCAAGAATTGATTGAAATGGTTGCAAATAACCAATTCATGTACACTTCTGAAAGGAATCCTGTGAACAATGGGACTAATCAGAAGAAAGGAGTTCTTGAGATTGATACTCTGAATGCCATATTGGCTCAGAACAAGATATTGACCCAACAAGTCAATTTGATCTCTCAAAGTTTGTCTGGAATGCAAAATGCACCAAGCAGTACTAAGGATGCTTCATCTGAGGAAGAAGCTTATGATCCTGAGAACCCTTCAATGGAAGAGGTGAATTACCTAGGAGAACCCTATGGAAACACCTATAATTCTTCATGAAGAAATCACCCAAATTTCTCATGGAAGAATCAAGAGAGACCTCAACAAGGTTTCAACAACAATAATGGTGGAAGAAATAGGTTTAGCAATGGCAAGCCTTTTCCATCATCTTCTCAGCAATAGACAGAGAGTTCTAAGCAGAATACCTCTGACTTAGCAACCATGGTCTCTGATTTAATCAAAACCACTCAAAGTTTCATGACTGAAACAAGATCCTCCATCAGAAATTTGGAAGGACAAGTGGGTCAGCTGAGCAAGAAAATCACTGAACTCCCTCCTAGTACTCTCCCAAGCAATACTGAAGAAAATCCAAAAGGAGAGTGCAAGGCCATTAACATGGCCGAATTCTGGGAGGAAGAAGAGGCAGTGAACGCCACTGAGGAAGGCCTCACTGGGCATCCACTGGCCTCCAATGAGTTCCCCAATGAGGAACCATGGGAATCTGAGGCTCAAAATGAGACCATAGAGATTCCATTGGAATTACTTCTGCCATTCATGAGCTCTGATGAGTATTCTTCCTCTGAAGAGGATGAGTATGTCACTGAAGAGCAAGTTGCTAAATACCTTGGAGCAATCATGAAGCTAAATGACAAGTTATTTGGAAATGAGACTTGGGAGGATGAACCCCCTTTGCTCACCAAAGAACTGGATGACTTGTCTAGGCAAAAACTGCCTCAAAAGAGGCAGGATCCTGGGAAGTTTTCAATACCTTGTACCATAGGCACCATGACCTTCAAGAAGGCCTTGTGTGACTTAGGGTCAAGTGTAAACCTCATGCCCCTCTCTGTAATGGAGAAGCTAGGGATCTTTGAGGTGCAAGCTGCAAAAATCTCACTAGAGATGGCAGACAACTCAAGAAAACAAGCTTATGGACTTGTAGAGGATGTTCTGGTAAAAGTTGAAGACCATTACATCCCTACTGATTTCATAGTCCTAGAGACTGGGAAGTGCATGGATGAATCCATCATCCTTGGCAGACCCTTCCTAGCCACAGCAAGGGCTGTGATTGACGTTGATAGAGGAGAGTTAATCATTCAAGTGAATGAAGAATCCTTTGGGTTTAAGGCTCAAGGATATCCCTCTGTCACCATGGAGAGGAAGCTTGAAGAGCTTCTCTCAAATCAGAGACAAACAGAGCCCCCACAGTCAAACTCTAAGTTTGGTGTTGGGAGGCCACAACCAAACTCTAAGTTTGGTGTTGAACCCCCACATTCAAACTCTAAGTTTGGTGTTGGGAGGTTCCAACATTGCTCTGAGAAAATGTGAGGCTCCATGAGAGCCATCTGTCAAGCTACTGACATTAAAGAAGCGCTTGTTGGGAGGCAACCCAATGTTATATTTTATATATTTTCCTTTGTTATTTTATTTTATTTTGTAGGTTGATGATCATGAGAAGTCACAAAATCAATTGAAAAAGCAAAAACAGAATGAAAAACAGGAAGAAAAATAGCACACCCTGGAGGAAGAACTCACTGGCGTTTAAACGCCAGTGAGGCTAGCAGTTGGGCATTTAACGCCCAGTCTGGCACCATTCTGGGCGTTTAACGCCAGAAAGGGGCACCAGACTGGCGTTAAACGCCAGGAAAGGGCAAGAACCTGGCGTTAAACGCCAGAAATGGGCACCAGCCCGGCGTTTAACGCCAGAATTGGCTCAAAACGTGTTTTTGAATGCCATTTGGTGCAGGGATGACTTTTCCTTGACACCTAAGGATCTGTAGACCCCACAGGATCCCCACCAACCCCACCACCCTCTCTCTTCTTCACCCATTCACCAATCACCTCAACACCTCTCTCCCAAAAAACCCCACCTACCTCACCCTTCAAATTCAAACCACTTTCCCTCCCAAACCCACCCATACATGGCCGAACACAAAGCCATTCCCTTCTTCCTCATTTCTTCTTCTTCTACTATCTTCTTTCTTCTTTTGCTCGAGGACGAGCAAACCTTTTAAGTTTGGTGTGGTAAAAGCGTTGCTTTTTCGTTTTTCCATAACCATTTATGGCATCCAAGGCCAGAGAAACCTCTAGAAAGAGGAAAGGGAAGGCAAAAGCTTCCACCTCCGAGTCATGGGAGATGGAGAGATTCATCTCAAGGGTGCATCAAGACCACTTCTATGAAGTTGTGGCCATAAAGAAGGGTCAACTTTGATCAAAGGTTGGA
The DNA here is from genome assembly GCF_014773155.1 of Arachis stenosperma. Classification (NCBI taxonomy): domain Eukaryota; kingdom Viridiplantae; phylum Streptophyta; class Magnoliopsida; order Fabales; family Fabaceae; genus Arachis; species Arachis stenosperma. The sequence goes on from NC_080381.1 coordinate 102,110,822, forward strand.
CCAAGTCCTCATAGACATTTATGAAGAGGGCGTTCAATGAAAGAGAGATTCAAGAAGGAAGCCGGTTCAACTGAGAAGGCATGACCTCAAGCCCATCACTAAGAAAAGGATGGAGCAAACAAGAGACCCCTCTCATCATGAGATCCCTGAGATGCCTCAAGGGATGCACTTTCCTTCACAAGACTATTGGGAGCAACTGAACACCTCCCTAGGAGAATTGAGTTCCAACATGGGACAACTAAGGGTGGAGCACCAAGAACATTCCATCCTCATCCATGAAATTAGAGAATCATGAGAGAGGAGTAACAAAGACAAGGAAGAGACATTGAGGAGCTCAAGCACTCCATAAGACCTTCAAGAGGAAGAACAAGCCGCCATCACTGAGGTGGACCCGTTCTTTAATTTCCTTGTTCTTTATTTTCTGTTTTTCGAAAATTTATGCTTATGTTTGTCCATGTTTGTGTCTTATGATCATTAGTGTCTTAGTGTCTATGCCTTAAAGTTATAAATGTCCTATGAATCCATCACCTTTCCTAAATGAAAACTGTTTTTATCACAAAAGAACAAGAAGTACAGGATTTCAAATTCATCTTTAAAACTAGCTTAATTAGTTTGATGTGGTGACAATACTTTTTGTTTTCTGAATGTATGCTTAAACAGTGCATATGTCTTTTGAATTTGTTGTTCATGAATGTTAAAATTGTTGGCTCTTGAAAGAATGATGAAAAAGGAGACATGTTACTGAGGATCTGAAAAATCATAAAATGATTCTTGAAGCAAGAAAAAGCAGTGAATACAAAAAAAAAAGAGAAGGAGAAAAACGAAAAAAAAAGGGGAGAAAGAAAAAGAAAAAAGAAAAAGAAAGAAATAAAGTTGTGATCCAACGCAAAAAGAGTGTGCTTAAGAACCCTGGACACCTCTAATTGGGGACTCTAGCAAAGCTGAGTCACAATCTGAAAAGGTTCACCCAATTATGTGTCTGTGGCATGTATGTATCCGGTGGTAATACTGGAAGACAGAGTGCTTTGGGCCACGGCCAAGACTCAATAAGTAGCTGTGTTCAAGAATCATCATACTTAACTAGGAGAATCAATAACACTATCTGGATTCTGAGTTCCTAAAGAAGCCAATCATTCTGAATTTCAAAGGATAAAGTGAGATGCCAAAACTGTTCGGAGGCAAAAAGCTACTAGTCCCGCTCATCTAATTTGGAGCTAAGTTTCATTGATAATTTGGAGTCTATAGTATATTCTCTTCTTTTTATCTTATTTGATTTTCAGTTGCTTGGGGACAAGCAACAATTTAAGTTTGGTGTTGTGATGAGCGGATAATTTATACACTTTTTGGCATTGTTTTTAGTATGTTTTTGATATGATCTAGTTAGTTTTTAGTATATTTTATTAGTTTTTAGTTAAAAATCACTTTTCTGGACTTTACTATGAGTTTGTGTGTTTTTCTGTGATTTCAGGTATTTTCTGGCTGAAATTGAGGGACCTGAGCAAAAATCTGATCCAGAGACTGAAAAGGACTGCAGATGCTGTTGGATTCTGACCTCCCTGCACTCGAAGTGGATTTTCTGGAGCAACAAAAGCCCAATTGGCGCGCTCTCAACGACGTTGGAAAGTAGACATCCTGGGCTTTCCAGCAATATATGATAGTCCATACTTTGCCCAAGATTTGATGGCCCAAACCGGCGTTCAAAGTCACCTCAAGAAATCCCAGCGTTAAACGCTGGAACTGGCACCAAAATGGGAGTTAAACGCCCAAACTGGCATAAAAGCTGGCGTTTAACTCCAAGAAGAGTCTCTGCACGAAAATGCTTCATTACTCAGCCCAAGCACACACCAAGTGGGCCCGGAAGTGGATTTTTATGTCATTTATTCATCTCTATACACCCTGAGGCTCCATGAGAGTCCTCTGTCAAGCTACTGACATTAAAGAAGCGCTTGTTGGGAGGCAACCCAATGTTTTATAGTTAACCATTTCTTTTGTTATTTTATCTTTTTTGTAGGTTGATGATCATAAGAAGTCACAAAAACAATGAAAAAAAGCAAAAACAGAATGAAAAACAGGAAGAAAAACAGCACACCCTGGAGGAGAAGAAGCTGGCGTTCAAACGCCAGTAATGCTAGCTGTTGGGCGTTTAACGCCCAGTCTGGCACCATTCTGGGCGTTTAACACCAGAAATGGGCACCAGACTGGCGTTAAACGCCAGTAAAGGGCAACAACCTGGCGTTAAACGCCAGGAATGGGCACCAGCCCGGCGTTTAACGCCAGAAATAGCTCAAAACGTGATTTTGAGCAACATTTGGTGCAGGGATGACTTTTCCTTGACACCACAGGATCTGTGGACCCCACAGGACCCCACCATCACTCTCTCTCTTCTTCCCCCATTCACCAATCACCTCAAACACCTCTTCCCCAAAAACCCTTCACCTATCAAATCCCATCTTTCTCTTCACCACTCACATCCATCCTTCATAAATCCCCACCAACCTCACCCTTTTCTTACCCTTCTTGGCCGAACACACTACCATCTCCCTCTTCCTCATTTCTTCTTCTTCTACTCTCTTCTCTCTTCTTTTGCTCGAGGACGAGCAAACATTTTAAGTTTGGTGTGGTAAAAGCGCTGCTTTTTTCGTTTTTCCATAACCATTTATGGCATCCAAGGCCGGAGAAACCTCTAAAAAGAGGAAAGGGAAGGCAAAAGCTTCCACCTCCGAGTCATGGGAGATGGATAGATTCCTCTCAAGGGTGCATCAAGTCCACTTCTATGAAGTTGTGGCCTTGAAGAAGGTGATCCCCGAGGTCCCCTTTTCACTCAAAAAGGGCGAATATCCGGAGATCCGCCATGAGATCCGAAGAAGAGGTTGGGAAGTACTTACCAACCCCATTCAACAAGTCGGAATCTTGATGGTTCAAGAGTTCTATGCCAATGCATGGATCACCAAGAACCATGACCAAAGTATGAACCCGAATCCAAAGAATTATCTCACTATGGTTCGGGGAAATACTTGGATTTCAGTCGGAGAGTGTGAGGGTGGCGTTCAACTTGCCTATAATGCAAGGAGATGAGCATCCTTACACTAGAAGGGTCAACTTTGATCAAAGGTTGGACCAAGTCCTCACAACCATATGTGAAGAGGGCGCACAATGGAGGCAAGATTCAAGAGGAAAGCCGGTTCAATTGAGAAGGCATGACCTCAAGCCCATGGCTAGAGGATGGTTAGAGTTCATACAACGCTCAATCATCCCCACTAGCAACCGGTCCGAAGTTACCATAGATCGGGCTATCATGATCCATAGCATCATGGTTGGAGAAGAAGTAGAAGTTCATGAAGTTATAGCCCAAGAACTCTACAAGGTGGCGGACAAGACCTCCACCTTGGCAAGGCTAGCCTTTCCTCATCTCATCTGTCACCTCTGTTATTCAGTTGGAGTTGACATAGAAGGAGATACCCCCATTGATGAGGACAAGCCTATCACCAAGAAAAGGATGGAGTACACAAGAGACCCCTCTCATCAAGAGATCCCTGAGATACCTCAAGGGATGCACTTTCCTCCACAAAACTACTGGGAGCAACTGAACACCTCCCTAGGAGAGTTGAGTTCCAACATGGGACAACTAAGGGTGGAGCATCAAGAACACTCCATTCTCCTCCATGAAATTAGAGAAGACCAAAGAATCATGAGGGAGGAGCAACTGAGACAAGGAAGAGACATTGAGGAGCTCAAGCACTCGATAGGATCTTCAAGAGCAAGGAATAGCCGCCATCACTAAGGTGGACCCGTTCCTTGATTTCCTTGTTCTTTATTCTTCTGTTTTTCGATTTTTTATGCTTATGATTATCCATGATTGTGTCTTGTGATCATTAGTGTCTTAGTGTCTATGCCTTAAAGCTAGGAATGTCCTATGAATCCATCACCTCTCTTAAATAAAAACGTGCTTAATTGAAAAGGAAAGAGTTGCATGAATTCTGAATTTTATAATAGTTTAATTATTTTGATGTGGTGGCAACACTTTTGTTCTCTGAATGTATGCTTGAACAGTGCATATGTCTTTTGAATTTGTGGTTCATGAATGTTGGCTCTTGAAAGAATGATGAAAAAGGAAACATGTTACTGAGGATCTGAAAAATCATAAAAAATGATTCTTGAAGCAAGAAAAAGCAGTGAATACAAAAAAAAAAGCAACGAAAAAAAAAAAAAGAGAGAAAGAAAAGAAAGAAAGAATAAAGTTGTGATCCAAGGCAAAAAGAGTGTGCTTAAGAACCCTGGACACCTCTAATTGGGGACTTTAGCAAAGCTGAGTCACAATCTGAAAAGGTTCACCCAATTATGTGTCTGTGGCATGTATGTATCGGTGGTAATACTGGAAGACAGAGTGCTTTGGGCCACGGCCAAGACTCAATAAGTAGCTGTGTTCAAGAATCATCATACTTAACTAGGAGAATCAATAACACTATCTGGATTCTGAGTTCCTAAAGAAGCCAATCATTCTGAGTTGCCAAGGATAGAGTGAGATGCCAAAACTATTCAGAGGCAAAAAGCTAAAAGCCCCGCTCATCTAATTAATCTGATCTCATAGATGTTTTTAGAGTTCATTGCATATTCGCTTCTTTTTACCCTATTTGATTTTCAGTTGCTTGGGGACAAGCAACAATTTAAGTTTGGTGTTGATGAGCAGATAATTTGTATGCTTTTGGCATTATTTTAGTATGTTTTTAGTATGATCTAGTTAGTTTTTAGTATATTTTTATTAGTTTTTAGTTAAAATTCACTTTTCTGGACTTTACTATGATTTTGTGTGTTTTTCTGTGATTTCAGGTATTTTCTGGCTGAAATTGAGGGATCTGAGCAAAATCTGATCCAGAGACTCAAAAGGACTGCAGATGCTGTTGGATTCTGACCTCCCTGCACTCAAAGTGGATTTTCTGGAGCTACAGAAGCCCAATTGGCGCGCTCTCAACGGCGTTGGAAAGTAGACATCCTGGGCTTTCCAGCAATATAATAGCCATACTTTGCCCAAGATTTGATGGCCCAACCGGCGTTCAAAGTCACCTCAAGAAATTCCAGCGTTAAACGCCGGAACTGGCACCTAATTGGGAGTTAAACGCCCAAACTGGCACTAAAGCTGGCGTTTAACTCCAAGGAGAGTCTCTACACGAAATTTCTTTGTTGCTCAGCCCAAGCACACACCAAGTGGGCCCGGAAGTGGATTTTTATGTCATTTACTCATCTATGTACTAGTTTTCTATAAGTAGGACCTTTTACTATTGTATTAGGATCTTTTGATCAATTTTAGATCAGAGAGAGACTTTGGTAGCTATCTTGTTGCTATCTTAGACCCTTAGGGAGGATGCCATTCGGCCATGCCTGGACCCTGTCTTATGTATTTTCAACGGTGGAGTTTCTACACACCATAGATTAAGGTGTGGAGCTCTGCTGTACCCGAGTATTAATGCAATTACTATTGTTCTTCCATTCAATTCCACTTGTTCTTTATCCAAGATATCACCTGTTCTTCAACTTGATGAAGGTGATGATTGACGCCCATCACCATTCTCACCCATGAACAGGTGACTGACAACCATTCTTGTTCTACAAGCATCCGAGGCTTAGTGAATATCTCTTGGATTCTTTAAAAGGAATTCGTGGTATAGGCAGGACTTGATGGCAGCATTCAAGAGAATCCGGAAGGTCTAACCTTGTCTGTGGTATTCTGAGTAGGATTCAATGACTGAATGACTGTGACGTGCTTCAAACTCCTAGCAGGCTAGGCGTTAGTGACAGACGCAAAAGGATCGATGGATATTATTCCGGCCTGACGAGAACCGACAGCTGAATTCCGCTATGCCGTGACAGGACATATGCAATCGCTTTCACTGAGAGGATGGAGGTAGCTGCTGACAACAGTGAGACCCTACACGAGCTTGCCATGGAAAGGAGTAAGAAGGATTGGATGAGGCAGTAGGAAAGCAGAGAGACGGAAGGGAAAAGCATCTTCATACACTTGTCTGAAGCTCTTACACCAATGATATACATAAGTATCACTATCCTTATCTTTTATATTTTCGTTCATCATCATATACATTTGAGTTTGCCTGACTAAGATTTACAAGATGACCATAGCTTGCTTCATGCTAACAATCTCCGTGGGATCGACCCTTACTCACGTAAGGTATTACTTGGACGACCCAGTGCACTTGCTGGTTAGTTGTGCGAAGTTGTGTAATGCCATGGTATTGAGCTACCACGTTTTTGGAGCCATTACCGGGGATTATGAGAGTTGTGAAAAAGTATTGTTCACAATTTCGCGCACCAAGTTTTTGGCGCCGTTGCCGGGGATTGTTCAAGTTTTGAGCAAGCTTTTGGTAACATCAGTGCCAAGATCCGGCAACAACACCAAGTTTTTGGCATTATTGCCCAGGGATTGTTTAGGCTGGACAAATGACGGCTCATCTTGTTGCTTAGATTAGGTATTTATTTTTTTTTCGAAATTCTTGGAGATGAATTCTAGAGTTTCATGATGATTTGTTGAAATCTGGCTGGCTGAGAAGCCATGTCAAATCTGATTGGACCGAGGTTTCAACTTATCACCACAAGAGCTTGTTGATTTTCATCAATTTGCTTTTGGAGCAGTGATCTGCTAAGGCTTGGCTGACCTTTGGTCATGTCCTAGTGTTTGGACGAAGCTTTCTTTGAAAGCT